>NC_080055.1:660861-728361 GCF_026212465.1 Amaranthus tricolor | reverse complement strand
ATCCAAAAAGCCCCAAATTAATATAAACTCTAACTCGAAACTTCTAATCTTTAATCAATCTTATTGATAAAAAACCCCTGAATTTACATTCAATAAGAAAACTAACTTCTGATTGCCGAAGTTTGGCTATCTGGGGTTGTTTTAGGCAACTAACTTGTTTATTAGGCAACCAACCTATTTACTAAATTCTGAAATTTTAGTTGATATTTTACGTTCATTTGACTCTTGTACTTTTAGGGATTCTAAGTAGTAATTTTTAACTAATGGGTTTTCAATTTTCTATGATTTTATACTCTAACTGATATTGATAGCTTGAAATTTTGCATACAGATGAATTCTAGATATGTTTTGAGTGGTTAATTAATACTTTATTTTCATTTAATTGAAATCCCCCTTTTATTTTCATTCATGGGGTTGGGGTTCTTCCTTAATGGAAGACATGGGCATATATTTTGGAGAGGAGCTATGGTGGTTTTCATCTTGTTTATGGTAAAAGTAGGACCCATTTGGGGGCAAAGTCAGGCAAGGAATTTTATGGTGAAAATGGTGGAGTTATTTCAATGGCTTCTTTGGGAGAAAGAGATAATGATGGAGGTTTGAGGAAATGGTTAAATTGAGAAATTGCAAGAGAAAATAAGGTGAATGTGATGATGATAATGATGAAAGAAGAGTGAATGAGAGTTGTGAGTTAACTACTGTATTTAATTCATGGGAAAGAGTGAAAAGTCAAAGTTAAAACCGGCAAAAACAGGTCAAAATGTACGGATCCGGTCATGTGACCTAAACACTATCAACAATTAATATTTGATGACAGTAATTAGCAAAAAGTAAACTTTGCGGTTGTAATTCGCAAAACACTCAAACTTTAAGGTAGCTATTTACAATTTTCTCTTATAAAAATAGAGAAAAATCTTCAATACAAAAATTAAGTAGTATTAAGATTATTGTTAAATTTCAATTTTAAATTAGTGATACTAAGAAAAAGAGAAAAAAAAAAGATGAAGAGAAACGCCAAAAAAAAATAGTAAAAAAGATGTAGAAAAGAATCTTAGATTAGAATAGTAGTTGAAAATTTTCCCCTTTTTCTGTAGAAATCTTCTAGCTTACTCTGAGATCAAAAATAAAAACTGAGGAATGAATTTTAAGAGAAGATTATTGATGGAAAAGAATGTGTTTAAGAGGTGAGATAAATTGATAAACAATTATTTTTAGAGTAGAGGTGAATTCAATTAATTGCAACAAAAAAGAGATGAATTAATTCATCTGATAGTGATGACTGATGAGTATTAGCACTGTCGATAAACTATTAATTGCAACAAAAAAAGATGAATTCAATTCATTTAATAGTGATGACTGATGAGTGTTAGCACTGTCGATAAACCAACTCAACTAAAATCATATCTTGATGGTTGAAGTTGAAGGATACGTTAAATACTTTATTACTCTCCCTCAAATTAGAACTCTTTGGATTAGAAATGTGAATGCAATACAAACTTTCTCATACCTCAACATAAATATTCTCAATGAAAGCATCAAATTTGGCTTGCTGTAGTTGTTCATAATACAATGTTTTATTTCAGAAACAATGGGTCGATTATTTCACATTGATGGTTTTGAAATACAATGTTAAAAAGGGGTTTAGAAACAATGGCTTTGGGTTAGGTTTGTGGCATCGATTATTTCAGAAATCGATCGAAGAAGTCGTTTTTCTCGTATTTATAAATATATCCTATTTATCTAAAAACCTATATATATATATATATATAGATGACAATGGGTCGTACTCAGATCACATGCTCTGACTTTGTTCCGAAAAAAGTCAAAGTTTTTTACCTCTACCTCCGACTTAGACTTGCATTTCACGTGTTTCGACTTCACTCGAAATCGTTTTCTTGGACATCCGAGCGGAGTTGATTTATCACATCTTTTTTAAACAAAATTTAACAATGCATATATTTATAACAACTTTCAAATTAGTAGCCATTTGAAAATTCTAAAATAAAATATATGATGAGCTTTTTTAACTAATAATAATAAGTCATTATAAATAGATTTCTATATTTGAGATTTTAAATTTTCGACTGAGTACGGTATTTTAGATCAGGTTAATTGCTAGTCTTGAATGTATTTAATATATAATATCTTATCATTTTGATTATACATAATACAATGTTTAAATAGCCGTCGATCAAAATTTTATTTATGTGTAGATACGTTCAACTTACATTATTATTGGGATGTCAATCCTTTAACTATTGATTAAAATTAAAATTTTTTTACTTGATTAATTTAACTTCATTTTATGATCAATTTTGTAATAAGTGATGGATCTAGCTTGATCAACTATAATTCTATGACCTACTTTTTAATTAATGGGTAAAATTAGGTAAAATCTTTGAATAAAAAAATTCATAACATAAGAACATTAATATATCTCTTTCAACTCTTAGATAAAAATATCTCTGTAAGAAAGTTATACAATAAAATATTAAGATTAAGGCAAAGTCAAAGTTATTTATTGGATTGTGTTGAAGTCGAAATTGTAATTGATTCGAAGTTATATTATGAGATTTTTTTTCTGAGATCCACCTTATATTTGACTCCAATTCAGAGTCGGATTAAATTATCAAACATATAAATTATTTTTTTCCTCGAATTCAAATGGAATTTTTTTCTTTTTTTTTTTTCTGTCTGTAGCTACATGTATACTTCCTCCGTTCTGAAATACTTTCTACATTTCGTTTTGCGCACTATTCATCGTTCAAGCTTATTATGTATATTGTGGCTAATCGTCTAATCGTATACTTTCATAATATTAACTTTTTATAATTTTTAGAAGTGCATAAGTCAACATATAAAATGAACAAAATAACATATTGAATTGCGTAAAAAATCAAATGTAGCAAGTGTTGGACCTCTTGAGTTTTGATGATGACTACACTTTATTTAAACAAATATGTGTTTAGAGATTGTGTGCAGGTCGATATCCGATTAATTGTGATCGTTGATAGTACCTATGGCTTAGTTCATGGGAATGCACGTGTCAAAAGGATTCAAGGGATGTTAGAAGAAGTATATCGCTTGGGATGTAAAATGGAGACAGCAGGTCTACTGTTCCTAAGTTGGATGTTCTAGCAAAACTGGATTCTGGAAACAGCGCACTGTTCCTGAACTGGAGTCAGCCTACGTTAACTGCAAATTCTGGTTATTTATTTATAATTATTATTTTTAGTTAATGTATTAAATAAAGTTAATTTGTTGCATTTATTAATTATTATAATTAATTGGCAAAAAGTTTTCTTAAAATTACTTTACGTATGAGCCTCTAAATAAAGATCCTTTATTTTAGGATCTATTTTTAGTAAATATTGGATTTACTAAAAATAGAATTAGTTGTTGTTGAATGGGTCTTAGCTATCATTCTTAACCGTCTTTATACCTACAAGTTAGCAAGTAACCATTCGTAATAAGCATAACCGTTTCTATTTATAGCAAACACGTTCCAGCAATTAGTACTGGAACAGGAACAGCTATTGAAGAAACTGCTGCTTGAAAGGAACAGAAGCTATTTTAGGCAAATGGGAACAGCGGTTATTTCTGTATGATTTGACTTAATCAAATAACCGTATGTTTGGTTAATCCACATTACTCCAATGATCTTTTTGATAATGGAATAATGGATTGGAATATTCCTTATTTTTAGGGATTTTAGCTCTATAAATAGTGGACTCGGTTATTCATAAAAACTTGCCTTAGTATGAGCCATTAAATCATACGTAATTTTGGGAGAATTTTTACAAGAAAATTTTGTTTTTAAAATGCCAATTAATTTATAATATTTTCTTGTGCAACTCATTGATTTTATTTTTAGAGAATTTTTATCCTTTGTAAGGGTTTTTGAGAGAATTTGTAATTAGACTCGGGTGAGTCTAAGGGGGAAATTAGATAGCTTTTAATGAAGCTAGAGAAGAGATTAGCTTTGAGTAAAGCTAAGGAGAAAGCTTCTAGTGAAGCTAGTGGTGAGAATTAGCTTTTAGTGAAGCTAAGTTTGTTGCTTTGAGTGAAGCAATTTAAGAGAGAAGAGTTGGCCTAGTTGATGCGCTTCGAGTGAAGTAAGATGTTTAATGTAATTGTAACGAGTTGCCTTAAACATAGTGGAGAATTTAGAAATCTCGTGGGGTCGTGGTTTTTCCTTCTATTTAGGCCTAGAAGGTTTCCACGTAAAAATCGTTTGTCTCTTTTAATTATTTCGCTCTAAGTTTAAGCTTTATTTATTTTATTCAATTCCGCAAAAACAGGGCAAAAACGCTTAAACTAGTAACAACAACAATTCACCCCCCTCTTGTTGCTGTTCCCGTTCCTAATTGAGTCTACAGCAAGTATAACGGAACGGAGGAAGTATATAATCCAACAATACATCAAATCCAGTATACGTAATCAACATTGCTTTAAACCAGTAATGTAGCAAAACATGTCAATATCCCAAATACAATTTACATAATGTAACTTGGTCTTACATTATTACACAACAACTACAACGATAATAATTATAGAGTCTTAACACCCCAAATAATAAGGAAAATAAGTGGACAAATATTTAAACTCTTAACCTTTTAATTATTAATCATATTTAAAGAAGGATAAAACCTTATTGATGAAGCATATCATGAGTCGAAATTAAACATATTTGAGTCAATAGACAGTCACAAAAAGATCAAGTCTTTATCCAAACTTAGGGAAATAAGATTGTGTCTTGTTCTCATTTGATGAATTTGGTCCAGATTCCAGTGTTGTGATATCCAAAACAAGAAAAACATTAGTCTTTTGTGTGGACAAACATCAACTCTTAATAATCCAAACTTTGTAACATCTTTAGGGTTACGCAATAAGCCATATCTATGTTTTTGAGGTAAAAGGGTTCAGAGATATGGACTAAGAGTAACCCCATTTCTCTTTAGGTGGTACGAAATTTAGAGTTGGACTCGTTCAGAGTTAAAAAGTTGGGCTTTTTCCTCAAGAAGAAGATTGATGATTGCTTTTTTTTTTTTTTTTTTTTTTTTTTTTTTTTTTTTTTGAGACCCCCAACTCTAGAATGTGTACCAAAATTTTTAAATGAACATCTCATCTTCAAGTTTTGTATCCGATTATGTATTATAAATCGTCATCTAAGTCGTCATCTTTCACGAGAACAACAGTTTAGCAACAAATAATCAATTCATGCCTACAAAAGAATGATAAAGCAACAAATAATCAAATCATGCCTGAAAAAGAATACGAAAGTAACAACCGATTAAAACCACACTTACAAGAAGAACAATAAAGCAACATTTATCAAATAATTGCATACAATTGTAATATTTTACTCTTTACTAATTAACCTCATCCAAAATAAATCAAAAAATGCTTCCATTGAGTATATTGTCTTACCTTTTATACATCCTTGGGCGATTTTGGATATGATCAATAGACAAATATTTGTGGTTGGATTAGTAAGGACATAGTGGTCCATAAACTAAGGCTTGTATAGTTAGGGGTGCTCCTTATTTAGTGGTATTACTTATTTGCCCATGAAATGTAAATAACCATCTATAGGGGTGCTCTCCATTCTTTTGAATCACGAGACCTTAAAATTCTTTTCCAACATGTACTTCATGGGTTCCAAATCCCAAACTTTAACTTTACTTATTCTACTCTGCCAAAATTATTACTCCCTCCAATTACTAGTATTGTCCTATTTATTTGGACACATTTATTAAGAAATTGGAGGAATCACCTAAAATGGTAGGTCACATGTGTAATTAAGAAGAATTAGTCAAAGTAATTGAAATTTAATAAATCTCTCCATTTCAAATTAAACCCAAAAGGAGAACATCATTTTGGAGGAAAATCAAACTAAATTTCAACCAGAATCAAGAATTCCACAAGTAATGAATCACATCAACCCTAACTGAAAATTAATTGTACAATTCCATATCTTTAACAACAACCTAAACTAAGAACAACAACCCAAACTAAGAACAAAATCAAATCTTTAACAACAACCTAAACTAAAAAAAAATGAAAAACGACTTAATTAAAACCCTAAAAATGAAAAATTCTTAACAAAATCAGATCTAGAAGAAGAAGAAAACGAAGGAGAGGAAGAACAAACAATTTATTTGATAATCACGAAAAATTATCGGCGATCATCGGACTGTGCTACTCCCCTCGGCCGGCTACCGTACGTTATGCACCAGCACATCGACTGTGCTTTGATATCGGCCTTCGTGGAGAGGTGGCAGCTAGATACGAACACCTTCCACATGCCATGGGGGAGATCACGATTATGTTGCACGACGTGCAACGCATATTGGGCATAGGTATTGACAGTTCTCTACCGGCTGAGCCTTCTGAGGGGGAGTGGCAGGTCGGTTTTACTAATCTATTTGGGGAGCCCATGTCCGAGCTATGATGGAAAGGGATATTCACCAACGATTGCGTCAACGTTGTTGAAGTGATGCAGTTGTGTCATCGGTCCCAGGCTATGGAGACCCAGTCGACAGCCTACTACATGGCTATTGTCGGCTCTACCCTGATGGCGGATAAGACCAGAACCGGCATGCGACCTCACCCGATACTTGTCGTCAACGTCGATCAGGATGAGATCGCCTAGGGTGCGGTGACACTAGCCTACATGTATCGCCAACTGGGAATGGCATCTAGGGCTGGTTGCAAGACCATTACGGGTTGCCTCACATTGCTCCAGACATTGATTTACGAGTACTTTCCCGCCTTCCGCCCTCATCCTCGCCGAGCAGATGTACCTAATAAGACTAGGGCAGAGATGTGGTCCACGCCCAAGCCAGGTCGTGAGATCAACAGGTTGAGGGACTGCAAGTTTACACTGGACTGCATGACGGAGACTCAGGTATTGTACATCACATCACACTTTTTTATGCATGTTATTTTAATTTTAGATTATTTTTTTATGTTAACTTGGTTTGTATGCAGGTGCAATGGACTCCGTACATGACTTCTCCAAGGGCATTGTTGAATAAGCACCCACGCACCACCTTCATCGGGGGTATCACTTGCTTTGATATCGTCGAAGTGTATTTGAAAGTACCTCATCGGCTCCATCAGGGTGTAGTTCATACTCAAGTACCTAAGATACGCGTCGTACAACTGCGGGATCAAATTTTAAGACTTCATTGACCAAAAATTGAAAGTACTCTTTGTCATCGGCGTTCGTGTGTCGTACTCCTTCGTTGGTATCATCTCCTACCTCTGTGTACGTCAAAGTACTCCAGAATGGATGAATGTCATCCAAATACAAAGCACCTTGTGAACCGATGAACATATATAAAAAACAAGCACACGGCAATCCATGGGTGCGTTGAAGTACACAACCGCATTTGTTAAGTACATAATCACCCAAATCTAACATACGGTTATGCTCAAGCCGCAGCTGCTCCAAGGCATAGATAGATACATGGCGATATAAAGGTCTAAAGAAATGTTGTCGCAATGAACTTGCTACAGAATTCATGGATTCTTATAGCGCTTGTCGGATCCTGGCTTGCTGGTTTGTAATCTGTGCGTGTGCCCTTTTAAACAGGGTATCAAATGAGCTATTATCGCTACCAAGATAATACTTGAAAGACGAGTGTTGGCTTTCAACTCTGCTGGTAGTCTGGTTACCCATGTGTAAACATTCATTCTTCCACGCACGCACAAATTTCTCTCTAAATGGAATCCATGTACCAGCCAAATACCGAACGACCTTTTTGTTCCTAAACGACCAGATAGTCACAATCGATTGCCATCTCTATTCAAATTCGTCGATTGTAGAACTTTCAACCAAGGGGTTCCATCTACTTTTCCTTAATACCTGCCCTTGTTGATTTCTTTTCCCGCCACACAACTTGTCCACCATGTTCTCAACGTCGTTTGCAATATGCCAAATGCACAAAAAATGCCACACATCTACATTAAACACAACATTGAACGTAATTAAGACATATTCAATAAATAGAACGACAATAATTAATCAACAAACCTTTTTACCTGGGAAGACGTCACGAATAGCTGCAGATAAACCTTCGTCTCGATCAGTTACAATGATGCTAGGAGTATGAGCTGTGTAAAAAATATCTCTCAATCCCTGCAACACCCACGAATATGACACAGCCGCCTCATCTCGCATCAAACAGAACGCAACCAAGAAGTTGTGATTGGTTGGCGTCATTCCGATTACTTCACACAGTGGCCACTTTTGTTTGTTTGTTTTGTACGTTGTATCTATCAACACAACATACAGCCACGTACGTATCATTTGGATAGAGGTAAGATTTGCAACTAATAATCTGCTCAATCCCCCTTCATTATCCAAGTCTGTCCAGACCACGTAATTAAGTTTTATGGCCATATAAAGACAGTGTTGAAGGGGAGTCCTACCCTCCATCTCTTCCCTCCTTATTGATTGCCTAGCATTAAAAATCTGATTCATACTAGTAAAAAACCAGGAAAATTTTCTCTAATAGAAGTCATGATAAGGCCGGTTGCATGCCGGTTGCACTAAGCTGTCGTATGTGCTCCCAAATATCTACATTGATTCTATTTGCCCTTACATGACCATCTCTATACACGAAGAACGAGTGGTTATGTCTTCCTTTTTCACCAGGACATACCCTTACCGTCCAAGGTCTTTTTCCTGGTTTACGACTACTTGCTATAATCAAAATTTACACCCACAACTTCTACTTTTAGAACTAGGTCAGGCAGCATAATCTAGATTATGTAAATCACCCCTAATATTACTATAGTGGTGATATCTTAAATACACACTAACTCTAGAACGTCCTTCTTTTTGTTTATAAGAAGCACGTGTAAATTGAAAACCAATTGTTATTGCTATCGCATCGGCCCAACTATGTAATTCATCTAAGGAATCAAATTCCCTATCCGTAACAAATCTACCGGAGTAATCTACGTTGTCTCCTAAGTTTTCAAAGTCCTGCAAATTTGAAATATGAAACAAACCATTTTTATGAAATCTCAACTTAACACGTAATTTCTAGAGTGTTAATATCGTCCATGTATTTTAGAGTGTAGTACCCGCAATCAACGGTTTTGAAGGTTGTCGAAAGCACTAAGAGAAAATAGATGTTAGTGCCAAAAAAGCTTAAAAACACATAAAATCACAACTTAACACGTAATTTCTAGCATATGACTATGATTTTAAATACTAACCACTTCAACACAATAATATATACCAAATAGTGTTGTGTGCCAAGTTTCGTGCAAAACAAACCAAGTTTAAGCTACTTTATGCGTGAAAGTGCCAAAAAAGCTTAAAAACGCATAAAATCGCAACTTAACACGTAAATTCTAGCATATGACTATGATTAAAAATTCAAAACCACTTCAGCACAATACTATAACCAAATAGTGTTGTGTGCCAAGTTTCATGCAAAACAAACCAAGTTTGAGCTACTTTATGCGCGAAAGTGCCAAAAAAGCTTAAAAACGCATAAGATCGCAACTTAACACGTAATTTCTAGCATATGACTATGATTTACAATTCTAACCACTTCAACACAATAATATATACCAAATAGTGTTGTGTGCCAAGTTTTGTGCAAAACAATCCAAGTTTGAGCTACTTTATACCCGAAAGTGCCAAAAAAGCTCAAAAACGCATAAAACCGCAACTTAATACGTAATTTCTAGCATATGACTAAGATTTACAATTCTAACCTCTTAAACACAATAATATATACAAAATAGAGTTGTGTGCCAAGTTTCGTGCAAAACAAACTAAGTTTGAGCTACTTTATGCGCGAAAGTGTCAAAAAAGCTTAAAAACGCATAAAATCGCAACTTATCACGTAATTTCTAGCATATACTATTATTTACAATTATAAACACTTCAACACAATAACATATACCAAATAGTGTTGTGTGCCAAGTTTCGTGCAAAACAAACCAAGTTTGAGCTACTTTATGCGCGAAAGTGACAAAAAATCTTTAAAACGCATAAAATCGCAACTTAACAAGTAATTTCTAGCATATGACTATGATTTAAAATTCTAACCACTTCAACACAATAATATATACCAAATAGTATTGTGTGCTATGTTTCGTGCAAAACAAACCAAGTTTGAGCTACTTTATGCGCGAAAGTGCCAAAAAGCTTAAAAACGCGTAAAATCGCAACTTAACACGTAATTTCTAGCATATGACTATGATTTACAATTCTAACCACTTCAACACAATTATATATACCAAATAGTGTTGTGTGCCATGTTTCATGCAAAACAAACCAAGTTTGAGCTATTTTATGCGCGAAAGTGCAAAAAAAGCTTAAAAACGCATAAGATCGCAACTTAACATGTAATTTCTAGTATATGACTACTATTTATAATTCTAACCACTTCAACACAACAATATATACTAAATAGTGTTGTGTGTCAAGTTTCGTGCTATAACAAACCAAGAAACGACAAAGAGGACAGATCAGAACAGCAGCCTACCCGCTGACCAGCCTACCTTGCCGCGTGGTTTGAGCCTTAACCAAGGAGACCTGGAGCCAAACAACCATGGAAACGACAAAGGATAAACTTCCAAAATATGATGCAACACATACAAGTGTGCTTGTAGAAGGCTGTCTCGAGGAGGTGTGACCGATTTGGAGCCAATTGTTCCTTTTCCTTCAAGCCTACCTTCATGTCGAGAGGTGGGAAGTCCAATAGGCTTTGCCATGGCCAAATACTCCCCTCGGGTTGTGCTGGATTCCTCACCTTATTTTGTAAAACACCCATGTGTCTTTCAAAAGGATAACACCACCTTACAAAAAACTGGACCTAAAAGCTTGATCTCACGAACGAGATGGACAATAAGATGAACCATTATGTCAAAGAAAGAAGGTGGAAAATACATCTCAAACTTGCATAAAGTTACAATCACGTCGACTTGAAGAGCGTCAAGTTTAAAGGGATCAATAATTTTACTACAAATTGTGTTGAAGAACGAACATAGCTCGGTAATAGCATATCTCACATGTTTTTGCAGTATTCCACAGATTGTAATTGGTAAGAACACTTGCATCATTACATGGCAATCGTGAAATTTCATGCTTCCCAACTTTAGCTCACCATTTAGGGTCACAAATCTCTTCATGTTGGATGAGTACCCAGACAGAACCTTAATTCCATATAAAGACTCACAAAATGTCCGCTTCTCTGCTTTGGACAATGTGTAGCAAGCTGGATGAAAATAAACTTTGTCATTACTCATCTTCTTCTTATCGCCCTTTCCCTTGTTACTGCCACCAACTTCATCAGCTCTATTTCTTTTCTTACTCACCTTAACATGTGCCCACAACTCCGGACGAAGACCCTTACATTCAAACCAATCTCGCACGGCCCTAACATCCTTTGTCTTACCCAAAATGTTCATGAGAGTCCCAAGTATGGCACCGCATACATTTTTCTCTACATGCATAACGTCAAGACAATGCCTAACCTACAGATCTCTCCAATATGGAAGCTTCCAAAAGATTGATTCTTTTTGTCCATAATCGTACTTTACCCCCTTACACTTGCCCTGTTTTACCAAATATAGTCTTAACTCCCTTAAACTGTTCATAAACCTCATAACCGGTCAACGTTCGACGAGCTACACGGTCCTTAACCTCCCCGTTGAACATCTTCTTCTTCTTACGATATTGGTGATCTCGTGGGAGGAACTTTCGATGGTGCATGAATACGTGTTTGCACTTAGGAATCCACGTGGAATCCACGTGGATTCCATGTCATCGACACATATTGGGCATTCTTTCTTCCCTTTGTTCTTATAACCTGATAAGTTGTCATATGCCGGAAAATCATTAACGGTGCATAAAAGCATTGCACGCAAGGTGAACTCCTCATTAGCATATGCATCAAACACGGAAACGCCTTCATCCCACATCTTTCTCAAATCCTCAACGAGAGGTGCAAGATATACATCTATGTCATTGCCAGGATGTTTGGGACCCGAGATAAGAAGCGAAAGCATAATGTACTTACGCTTCATACACAACCAAGGTGGCAAATTATAGATCACTAAAAGTACCGGCCTAGTACTATGTTGAGAACTAAAATTGCCGAATGGGTAAATTCCATCCGTACACAGTCCGAGCCTTAATTTACGAACCTCATCCCCAAAAGTCTTATGCAACCTATTAATACTCTTCCACTCCGGAGAAACAGATGGATTTGTGAGCAAGTGACCTTTCTTCACCCTATCTGCATGCCACCTTAAATTTAACGCATCTTTCTTTATAGAAAACAAGCGCTTGAATCTAGGTATTATTGGAAGATACCACAATACCTTAGCCGGGGTCCCTTTAGCATCCCGAGCCCCTTTAACGCTTGTAGCGCGATAACCCACACCTAGAACACTCTTCTAAGTTCTCGTTTTCATTCTGATACAAAACACAATCATTCGGACACGCATGAATCTTCTGGTACTCTAAGCCGAAAGGACACATGAGCTTTTTGGCATAATATGTCGACTTTGGAAGTTCAATTCCCTCAGGAAGCATCTCACCGAACGCTTCTAATAACATTGTGAAACTAGCGTCACTCCAATTGAACTTTGACTTAATGTTGAAAATTGTCAACACTGCTGTTAGTTTGGTGAACTTTGTACATCCAGGGTACAAAGGCGTTTGAGAAGCCTCTGTCAACAAGTCAAAAACACGAGGACGTTTTCCTAACTCATCCTTGACTCCCTCCATCATCTCATCAACACGATCCACATCCTCATCGACATTCTCTTCATCTGTCTCATACTCATCAACATGATCTACTACACCCTCATTGACATCGGCCACATTATTGACGTCCTCAACAATACTTTTTTCTTTGTAAACTCCCTCCTCACCATGCCAAACCAAACATGATATTGAGGCCTAAACCCACGTCGAAGTATGTGCTCCCTAAGGATATCAACACTATCTACCTTTGATACATTGTCACATCTGACACATGGGCAATAAAAACCAACTCCCCCCGTCCTAACTTGATGTTTAACCGCAATACTACAAAATTCTAATACGCCATCAATAAATTCCGACGATTCAATGCTTCCATACATCCAAGAACGATCTTTTGTCATCCTACTTTGTGTGATTAATTGATTCAAAACAAAATTAATACACAACTCTTAAACATTTATACTTATTTCTTACAAACATATTTAACCCTAAAAAAATATATACTTATTTATACCAAATCTATTTAACCCTAAATATACATACTTCATATTCTAATTCTATACTTCATACTTCAATATTAAACACTACATTGTAAATAAAATCATATTCTAATTCTAACAGTTAAAGACATAACTATAACAACAAACCACATTTTAACAAATTACACAAATATTTAACAAACTAATAACATAAACTTAAATAATGTAAAATTCACAAATAAATTGATATCTTTGGCACTAAATTACTAAATTACATGTTAAACAATAAAGATATGAACTTGCAAATGAGTAAAATAAATATAATTACCTTGATTTCGTGGGTTATGTTATCTACAACGAAAAACAGAGAAACAAAATTAGTATATAAACGGTTGCCATAATTTTCGAGTTTTTTCATGAATATCTTGCAAAACTTATATGCTTAACAAATTAAAAGGAGAAAAAAAATACCTTAATGTCGTGGGTTTTGAAGATGAACAAGACCAAAGTATTAAATTGCGTGGGTTTATGAACCAAGAAGATGAAGAACTTTGAAGAAACTGTTAACACAGCGTTTTTCGAGTTTGCAGATGAAGATGAAGAACTTTGAAGAAGAAGGTTGTTACGTTTGTGAAGATGAAGAAAAGGAATGAAGCAGATAAAGATGAAGATGAAGCGTTTTTTCAATGGGTTTGAGAGAATACAACGTTTAACAGCAAAGTGTACTGTGTACATAGTCGAGTTTCTGAAAAAAGAAACATATACTGAAAGGGCGGGTTTTAAATTAATTTGTCCATCGGTTATTTGCTGCGGGCCCTAGTTAACCGCAGCAATTATGTGCTACTGATTATGTATTTGCTGCAAAAAAGAAACATTGAAATGTGTATTTGCTGCGGGCAAACACTAATCCGCAACAATTAATATTGCTACTGAGTATTTGCTGCGGTCACACCTAAAAACCGCAGCAATTAATTGCTTTTTTTTAATTCTTTTTCCTATTTATTGCTGCGAATATACAAAAACCGCAGCAAATGATACGCAACAAATACGTTTTTTTTCACTATTGTATTCAATTGTGTTTTATTGATTGATATTGTTGAGTTATGGGTTCTTATTTGATTAGTATGGGTAATTGGTTCTAGTATCAAATTTGGGAACATAAGTATCGATTGGGTATTTGATTAGTTGATATTATGTGGATATAATATAAGTTGGGTATTTTGGATTTAAAATTGGTTCAACTCCATTGATAGTAACTCAACTTTTTACATGTTGATGGTTGATGATGAATTGATTGGTATTTTAATTATTGATTGTTATTCATGGCATAGAAAGGTAACCTACAAGCAAACTACTATCTTTTAAATTTAATTCAAGTATTTCAAAGTTTAAGTTATGGTTTATAAGGTGTGGTATTACTGCTATTGATATTTGAGCAAAATCATATAATTTTTGGTGTTCGAAACTTTGGACTTTAACTTTGTTTTGACCTTGCTTCTAGTTCTTGGTCAAAATTATGTTTTGTATGTTCACAATTTTATAAATATGAACTTTTCAATATTGTACTATGAAAATGAGTTATGATTCTTGATTTTAAAGAAAATCAAGAGACTTATTGATTCGTTTTATATTAACATGTTCGACATTGAAAAATGTCCGTTTTTGGGAATTGACAACTGATATTTATATCCGGATAATTATGAAATCCTATAGCTTGATAATAGGTAATGGTTATTCAGATCGGTCTCGAGCCCCCGATCCCGTTTCGTTCTTGCAAGAACCGTATTTTCGGTGATGACGATCACCCATGTTCTCAGGATTTAGATCAAGCCTACTTCCTGATGGTCCATATATTCCCACGTTTTAAAGTGCTGTTAAATTATTGATTTAATATGAGTTTTGAATAAATATGTTTGGTACATTAAGTTTTGTTTGTTTCGTAAATGATATCATATTTTTCATTTACCGTATTGTTTTGCTATTGACTTGTAATGTAATAGCCGCATTTTGATTTTCGCTATTAACTTGTAAAGTTATAGCCTGTTTTGATTCACTATGAACCAAAGGTTCTTAGTCGTATTTATGTCGATACCAGACGGTCTTTTAAAAGAGTTTGGGTTCTTATAAATTAATGTTTCATACGGAGATACCAAATGAGAAAAAGTTGGAGATGTTTTTTTAAGGATTTGTATATAAATGTAATAGTTGGTTGGATTACTCAACAAATCAATTGTTGACAGTCTTTGATGGGGCCTATCCCTTACGGGGATAGATCCATTTTTAGGTTAGCTCTACAGTGGAGACGATGCATACTTGTATTACGTGTTACGTGCGAGGCGAGTACTTCTTTTTGAAATTCATAATGTAAATTAGATATTTGTAAATTAAATTGTAATAATTTTATAATGTTTGTAAATAGTTTTCACTTAATTATGTAAAAAGTTTTTAAATACTCTGATATTGGTTTGCTGTGGCTATTAGCCACAAGTCGAATTCAGCCGAAACTTCAATAGTCTTCCACTGTGTCTTGTAGACAGTATTATTACACTATTTACGCTAGTTTGGGCTGTTTCACCTGCTATCCCAGGTTATCAAGTGGTAGGGTATGCCATGAACAAATTTAGGTGAAAGTTGGGGTGATTTGAAAATAATCGATAGTTGGGATTATTTTTAACTAACGGGTGATAGTTGGGATTACTTTGAGCAAATTTTCCTTATTTTTTAATGATATTTTAATTATAAAATAAATGTAAATAAAGAAATCTCGTCCAAGGTTACCGGTAAAAAAAATCTTTAAAAGATAAACTAATGTTGGCTTTAAAAGTAAAAGAGAGAGTTTTTACCTTTAAAATTAAATTTTTCTTAAAAGTTAAAATATGTATAACCTATATATCTATTACAGAACAAATATCTTTAATCAACTATGATTTTGGAGCTCTATTAATCTTTTTCTAAAATAATGCGGAAACTTAATTGCCATTGTACATTTAAAGAGAAAATAATTCCTGTGTACTATCTACAATTTTCTTTTTTGTTGGCTTTAATTAGTTGGTTTCATTGTCTTAATTAGTGCCCTTAATAATGACATTTAATTTTGCTCCCAAAAAGAACGTTTTAAAAACAAACTCTTGTGTTGTCCATTGTTTAGCTCTTTTCTGCATTATCTGTCAATTCCAATATGCTCCCCATTCACTAAATATTGCTATTTGGGATGGCATATTCCTTGTGCTTTTCCACTAATCTTTAATTAAAAAATTCATACAATAATTGAGTTAATTAAGTTTATAAAGGGCATTGTTATATATCGTCACCCTTTTTATTTTACCGCCATTCTTCTAATGAAATTACGAATTTGCCCCTGGACTTAAAACTTGTTTAACAAATGTAAATCGCACTTAATAACACTATTATCACTTTAAAAACATTAAATTTAAAGTTTAAATGTAATCCCGAACATTTTTATCGCGACCCTATATATATTGAATTTTCAGACGCGCCCTTGTATGATATACGAATTCAAACACAGTACTATCTCTCTAAAAACTCTCTAAAAACGTTCTTTGATTTTAAACAAGCTGTTAGTTGGAATCGATTAACTATGGCCAACGAAAGCGACTATGAATCGAATCCTGTACGTACTTTAATCGATTTGAATTGGTGTATTTTATTTTAATAAAAGGAAGCCGCAAAAACTGGGCGAGTGAACCCTGGTTGAGTCGCACAAAACGTGCAAGTGGACCACGGTTCAGTCGCACAAAACGTGCGACTTGACTGTGGTCCATTCACACGTTTTGTGCGACTCTACCATGGTCTGCTCGCGGTTTTTGTGCGACTATTTTTTTTTTCTTTTTTTGTTATTTATTATTTAAATTATTATACGTCTTAGTAAATTATTATTATTAATATTATTATTATTATTATCATAATAATATTATTATTATTAATATTATTTGTATTTTTTAATCATTGTTATTATTATTATTATTATTATTATTATTATTATTATTATTATTATTATTATTATTATTATTATTATTATTATTATTATTATCATTATTATTATTATTATTAATTTTTGTTATTATTTTTATCATTATTATTATTATTATTATTATTATTATTATTATTATTATTATTATTATTATTATTATTATTATTATTAATGTAAGTAATTTATATTATTAACATTACTATTATTTTGTTATTATTTATTTAAATAATTTATAATTATATGTTATTATTATTATTTTCTTATTATTTAATATTAATTTGTTTTATTATTATTACGATTATTTTATTATATTTTTTGTATTGTTATTATTTTAATATTAATTATTTAAGTAAATTATAATTTTTAATTAATATTAATTTGAGTTATCTGAATAACCATTACCTATTATCAAGCTATAGGATTTCAAAGTCCTCCTTCAGTAAATTCTATATATATATATATATATATATATATATATATATATATATATATATATATATATATATATATATATATATATATATATATATATATATATATATATATATATATATATATATATGTATATATATATATATATGTATATATATATATATATATATATATATATATATATGTATATATATATATATATGTATATATATATATATATATATATATATATATATATATATAAATATATATATATATATATATATATATATATATATATATATGTATATATATATATATATATGTATATATATATATATATATATATATATATATATATATATGTATATATATATATATATATATGTATATATATATATATATATATATATATATATATATATACACATATACTATTATTATTGGTAAAATCTAATGTTTATTAATCTTTCAATTTTATATTATATTATATGTTTTATACGACATTCCAAAGGAAACACGCCCTTTGAAAAAAGGAGAAATGCGCGAATTAAAAGACAAGATTGCCGCGTATCTTGCTAATTTGTGTGCTTGGTAATTGTAATTAGTTTAGATTTTTTAAGACTTTATTGTATATATGTACGTACATATTATTATATATATATACGATCGAGAGTTTATTATTACAAAGAGATTATTGGTGATTATTGGTGATTATGATTGGATTATTGGATTAATCATTGTTTATTACATTGTACATTATTATTGGATTATTTTTATTATAAACGAAAAAAGAAAAAAAAATTAAACTATATGCTGCGGGGCACCAAAAAACCGCAGCATATAGTGAACACTATTTGCTGCGGTTTTCTTGTGGCCCGCAGCATTTGGCGCCCTTTTCTGCTGCTGTTTAAAACCGCAACATTTAAAATAGTCCATCTGCTACTATCACTAATGTTTTGGTCCAAATCGCAGCATATTACGGCCAAAAAACTGCAGCAAATGAGGTTTTTTCCACTAATGACAACTGAAGGCTACTTAAATTGAGATTATGGTGGTGCAAACGAAGATGGGTGCCGGGTTTTGGTGGTGTTGAATGGTTGTGTAGTGATGTGTGATTGTGGAGAGGTGTTTTTCCTTTATTTACTTTTTTTCTTTATTTTTCTTTTTTGTTTTAAATGAAGGTAACCTAATATCCCAGGTTACCAAGTTGTAGGATATGCCATGAACAAATTCAAGTGAAAGTTGAGTTTATTTAAAAATAATCGATAGTTGGGATTATTTCTTGCTAACGGGTGATAGTTGGGATTATTTTAAGCAAATTTTCCAGAAACTAATTTGTTCTTCCTTCCACTTTATTCTTTCTTGATCCTCAATTGAAATAGTTCATGAACTAAGAAATGATCACATAAATTGTTTTCTTATCCTTCTTGATTCTCCGTTAAAATGGTAGTTAAAACAGATAATCACATAAATTAAAGCAAATTTTTTTGGATCAAAAAATTGAAATGATTTTTTAAATCAAATAAGAAAGAAAAACCAAAAAATAGAAATAGGTTCTAAAGTCAAATAAGCTCCCATGAAAAAAAGATGCACCTTGTGCATATGAGTAGTCTATCAATTCTTTTTAAAGTTAAATCTGGGATATCATCTCCACCACTTAGGAATACAACATCCTTGTTGGACCGTAGTTTTAAGATCTTTTCCTCCGCTAGGTGCACTGAACACATGATCAGTCATGGTCGTAGGGTTGCTTTGATACCATTTGTAACACTCCGACTCCTCGGATTGCCGATGTCTACCCGTAGAGACTGTAGACTAGCCCCACAAACTAACACAAGTCTTTTCAGCGCACTTTGGCCTAACTCTTACGCACTTGGAAAACTTCCAAGGAGGTCACCCGTCCTAAGATTGCTCCCCACCAAGCACGCTTAACTGTGGAGTTCTTAGCAAATGGGCTCCCGTGAAATGAAGATGCACCATGTTAATATGAGTATTCTATCATTTCTTTTTAAAGCTAAATCCGATGTATCACATTTGTGTATTACTTCGTCTATTTCTATTCAATGTTTATAGGGTTTATGAAATTAAGAAGAGTTCATTCTTGTAGATGAAAAAGATATTATTTTATTGAATAATTAAGTTAATGGAGAGAAAATGACGATCATAAGCATTGAAAAATATAAAAATAAAGTAGTAAAAGATGTATAGGAACCATAAACATTAAAAATATTAAAGCTAGGATGACTAAGGATAATGATATCCCGAAAATGTGATATAAATAGAATTATTTTTTAAGGAAATGAAATGAAACCGTTAAAAGTAAAAAAAAAAAATAAGAGCATCAATTTATAACGAAGGAAGTATTATTTATTTGAAAATATTGTTTAAAATAATCCAACATCTCACTCTTTAAGTGTGAATAATTCTACCTTTAGATTTTTTTTCTAATAGTCCAACATTTATTATATTTTTTCTGCCATCATACCCATTAACCTAAACCACCATAACTCCACCCTTGAACCACCACAACCCTATCTCTCCTATCGCCCACAAGGTATGATAGTAGCAAATACATATTAAACATGGGATTATTAGAAATTAATCAATAGGTGGGATTATTTACAACGGATGAGCGTGTTGGATTATTTATGATAATTTTTCCTATTTATTTTATTATTTTTAAAGAATTACTATAGTAACAATTTTTCCTATCTATTTTATTATTTTTAAAGAATTATTATTTTTAAAAAATTACTAATACTCCCTCCGTTTCTTTTCAAATGTCCTATTTGTATTTTGAGCACTATTCATCAACCACTCTTAATTTTTAATTTATTCTTAATCTATAAATTAAAACATAGTCAACTAAGATTTTTTTTGATTCATCTCAACATAAGGTATATTAATATCTTTTTTTATTATTTTTAATTATGCACAATTAGAGATATTAAAGATTAAAGATTAAATTAGTGTATTGACAAACGTGCAAAAAGCAAATAGGACATTTGAAAAAAACGGAGGGAGTATAATTTTAAAATGCAGATTGTAAGTGATTACTTTATGGATATAAATGATGACTCCAACACAATAAAAAGTGATCACTTTAAAACTATAACTAATATGTTCCTGTTTGGTTTTGTAGGACAATTAATTAAGAATTTAATCCCCTGATTTATGATTAATCAAGAGTTAAATACTGGTGGAAGTCTGTCTTTACTATCTTACCAAGCTATGCAGTAAAATCACCTAAGAAGATGGTTGTGCCTGTAAAATGCAACAAGAGTTAGCATGGCCCAGAATGTTTTTTTCGGGGACCCAATTCGATGCCCAAGTGAGTATTAGTTTGAGACAAATTGCTTAATAATTCCTTCTAGGAGCACAGTGGCTACAAGGTGGATTACTACTTAGGACTTATTTAGACGTGGGGTCTTTATGATTATTAGAAAATATTCTTAATATCTGACAAATGCTTTTTTGAAGATTAGTTAGAACAATTATACTTATTCTCTTATATTTATGATTGTGCTATTAATGTTCTTCTGAAAATCAATGTGGGCCCTTGAAATTTAGTTGTAATAGCTCCTTGCAATAAATTACTTAGAGTTCTTTGTATCTCTCTCAATAGTAGAATTTAGTTACCTCCTTTATATGCCCCATGAAGTGTATTTATAGTCCATTGTGCATGTAGAATGTTCCTTCTGTTATTTCATCTATCTCCAAAATTCCCTTGCATGCCACTGTTGTTGTCTTTGACGTGTTGAGATCTCCTTTACTTTGGTGGTTTTTCCTCTAATTCATATTGCGCTCTTTACTTCTTCTATTAACAAGTGTCCCAGCTTGTAATAATCTTCAACAATAGACAAGTGTCCTCATAATCGTACGAGACCTTCCCATGCACTAATATTCTTAATGCACGTTCAATGCTTCTTCAATCTTCCCAGATAAATGTTGCCAGATCTCCTTCTAATCTTATTATTTTCTCCCAGATTAACGTTAATTTAATCATCCCAGATAGTTTTTCTGGCAGAATTACTTATGACTAATATTTTACATATACAATTCCCCACCCCCCCCCCCCCCCCGACCTATGAATTATGGTTCAAGAATTCATGGGTCTGTCTTCAGTATCAGATTCATGTTTAAACAGATTGTCAATCAACTTAACTCTTGAATTTACCAGATACGGGTTTGAACAGGTTGTCAAACATCCCATTTCTTGAATTGGCCAGATACAGGTTTGAACAGGTTGTCAATCATCTTAACTATTCTTGTTGAGTTTAATTTTCTGGGATGTCTTAATCAAATCTTCAATTCTTGAATTTCTGTCAGCTTGAAAAATCTGGAAATGTTGGTCTCTTTTATCTTTTGGGAACACTTGCTTTTCTTGGCAATTTCTTTCATCAATTTCTCTGAATATTTCCCACTTGGTGTAATTTTTCTTGAAGATTGTTTAACACGCCACAACTGCTGCAGCACACTTTCATCATTATCCCTATGTAATTGTACTATCATTAAATGCACATCCAATCACTGTTCCCTACGCCTAAAATTTTGAATTTTTGGCGGTTTCATCTCGACTGTTGATCTTCTGATTCAAATTTCTACGCCTCTTGACTGTTGATCTTACCACTTTAAATTTCCCAATGATTATCTTGCCTATAAATATCTTTATACTTGCATTTATTTCAATTTACGCTTTCCTTAAACTCTAATTATTCTCAAACATTCTCTAATTCAATTCTCTGCAAACTCTTGTCTTTCTCTTCTTACTCTTACACTATTTTCAACAATGGTTTCCTCAAAGACTTCTCTAAGTGAGCTGACCTTTGACTTCAACAAAGAACTCACTGATGCACCTGTTACTGAATTTTCCCTCTTTATGCAGCCAGAGGCATTACCACATGAACCTCCAACTGACTGGAGTATGAAACCAAATGTCTGGCCACATCTTCAATGGACAGATGCAATCATTCCTCCATCTTTGGAAGGTCTTGAAGTTATCCACTACACCCCCTTTGATTTGGAGGGTTCTTCTGATACAATGACCAGGTTACTAACTACTGGGCTTACATCACAAACCTTTAACTCGATGGTTAAGGGTGGGGCCCAATTTTTCTTAAAGGACTATTGCCATATCCCAAAAGAAAAAGGATATTGGTGTAGGATTGGTAAAGAAGGGATGATGGCTCACGAATACATTATCTATGAAACCAATGAAGAAGACATCTTCATCCCTGTTTGTATATACCATTTTACTTTCAGTTTACATTTTCCTCTTCACCCTTTCTTCTCTCAAATTTATGTCATTTCCATCTTTCCCTCAACCAACTTCTTCCTCAATCCACCAGAAAGATAATTTCCTTTATCTAGACTTGTAAATACATGACGCTTCCTTTAACCCTTAATATTTTTAAGATATGGGGCTATGTTCGTTTACCCAGATTTCAATGACCTAAAGGAGTACAAAGACAAAATCATCTAGGTTAGAGTGCCAATGACCCCTCACCACCCATTCAGGTACATGCCCCTAGTCTTCTGGTATAAATTCAATGCTAGAGAGACTTTGGGTCTGGATGAATTTTTTCATCTTTCTTGAAGAGAAAGACATGCCTTTTTGTATTTTGTTAAACCAAAAGACAAGAATCTGCCGTCTGGGTGGATTCCTCATGTTGCGATATTCCAACAGGACATCTGTCTGTCCTTAGTTGGAATGTCTCCCTGCCTGACTCCTGGAACTATATCAGCTTTTTCTAATTGCATAACTCTTTTTTTTTAACATACGCTTCTCTTTGTTTATTTTTCTAGAGCAGGCAGGTGATATGGTTCCCTGGAAGACAATAGGTATTTCCCCTCACGGAAAATAGTATAGGTCTCTCCCTTGTTCTCCTTGGGCTGATAACACGGCAAACAAACATCTTTACAAGATGTGTGTTAATTCGCCCCCTGTCCTGTAACACCCCGTAATTTATCGGGTTTAAAAATAAATAAAATCTAAATAAAATAAAGTATAATAAAATAAATAAATAATATTAAATTATATTATTTTACATAGTTAATTATAAGAGATAAAGTGAGTTAAATTTTAACGGTAACGAGTTTTATCGCGTACGATGTTATCGCGTGACGTTTCTTTTCTGTTTTAACAATAATATAATAATTACTTAATTAATTAATTAAAAAAATATATGTTGTGGGAGGTGATGGGTGGCCGGTTGGTGCTAGGCATGGGAGGAGTCTTGTAACTCCTCTCATAAGTGAGCATAATGAGCATTATTGGCACATTAAGTGAATTATCTCCTTAATGGCTTTTTAATTTCATAATCCCTCACAATCCTGATGCTCCAAGTGAACACAAAATTATGAAAAAAAAATTCTCTTCTTTGCTCTTCTTGTTTTCGGCATCCAAAAGAAATAAAATCTTGTTGTTCAATCCAATCTTTTGATCAAAAGGTAAGTTTAATTGAATTGTTAATTATAGATTTTATATACAAAGATTTCTAAAAGAATTATATTTCTTTATGAATGATGATATCCTATGACTTATAAGAGGATTGAATATTTTTCTTTTATATATGAAAATTTTCTCTAATAATCCTTTAATAAACTATAATTTGTTAAAAGGATTAAGAAAAGAACTTCATGATCAATATTCTTTAACAAAATTTAAATTTGTTATAAGAATTAAGAATTTAAAGTTATATAGATATTTAAATAAATTTCTTATGGTCTATTTTCTCTAACAAAATTTCAATTTGTTAGATGAAATTTAAATGGTATGGATCAAGTAATGTAGTCATCCAAGAATTTAATAATCCTTTAGCAAAACTTGATTTGTTTGAAGGATTGTGTTATATTTATATATATATGTGTGTTGATTTAAAACGGGTGAAATGGTTTTGTAATTCTCTATAAAATTTAATTTGTTAAAAGATATTAAGTATTTAATTTAGTTATCATAATTTATGAAATTATAAGTCTCTTGAAGGATTTTGTGAATGTGACCTTGCTAGAGTTATTTTGGTCATGAGATTTAAAAAGGGTTGATAATGTATATATATAAAATAATCATAATAATGAAATTAAAAATATACATATATATATATATATATATATATATATATATATATATATATATATATATATATATATATATACATATATATATATATATACATATATATATATATATATACATATATATATATATATACATATATATATATATATACATATATATATATATATACATATATATATATATATACATATATATATATATACATATATATATATATATATACATATATATATATATATATATATATATATATATATATATATATATATATATATATATATATATATATATATATATATATATATATATATATACATATATACATATATATATATATACATATATATATATATATACATATATATATATATACATATATATATACACATATATATATATATATATATGTATGTATTCGGGCAGCAGCTGTTATGTCTCGTTAAAGGTGCCGATCCGGAAACGTTAGTCGTGTTACGTTGTTTTATGTACCGATGCGTTAAAAACTCGTTAAACGCTTAAAATAATTAAAAATAGTAATTGGATGTTAGAAATTATGAAAATTGGTACCCAAGGTAATTGATACGTTCCGGACGCAGTGGCGAAGTTGGATTTTTCATTTGAATTTCCTAAAATGTCCAAACTGTTCGTTTAAGTTTCTGGCTAATATGTAAAATTTAGAACTAATAGGTATTGGATGTAAACATTTAAAATTATCAAGTCTTAGTAACATTTGAGTAGTATGGAGTGGATTAAAGGTGTAAACACGTTCTAATACGTGGTCATTTTGTGTGTGTGTTATTTAGGACATCGATTCATAAGAGGGCGAAATTTCTATCGTGATTAAATATCGCTTGGTTGTAGCACTTAAAGGTACACGCTTAGATCATACTGTTATGTGGTTGTGCAAGTAGTGTTGTTTCATTTCTAATCGAGGCATTGTAATTCACATAAGGATTAGACACCTCAAATAATTTGAAATAAATTAATTTTGAAATTGAGAATTTATGTGTTTGTCACCCAAAGGGGTTGACGTTTGGTTATATTATGTTACCCGAAGGGGTTAACGTATTGGTTTGGATTATTACAATTATTGTTCCCATGGTAGTTTTGGATCATTACGGTCACCATGGGGGTATGCATACTTTAGCCTTTGGCGACCCGAACAGAACGGGCAACGTCTTAGGTCGGTAGTTGCCTTGGGATTAGCTCTCCCAAGTGTATTCCACCAAAAGGATTGGTTTATACTTGAACGACCCGAACAGGACGGGCAACGTTACAAGTTGGAAATATCTAATAATGAATGATTTATACTTGAACGACCCGAACAGGACGGGCAACGTTACAAGTTGGGATTAACTAATAATGAATGTATTAGAGCCTATGAATGCTAGGATAAACATATTGCTTGTATTCAACCGGATTGATATTTGTATGAAGTCTCTGACGTGTATTGGTTTGTTTCTTTGGAACCTACTGTGTGTTGTCATACGACGACTAGTAGGTTGATTGCAGGTAGGGTCTGGAGTGAGGTCTCGACTTAGATTCCGTAATCATCAGTCTATGCTATTATTTTTTTTGTATTGGATTATGAGTAAAAAGAAACTTTGTACTTATGTAACAAGAGATAGTGTAGTTTTCTTTTCGCTTCCGCTTATTTCAATTAGTTTGTCTAGAGGCCTTTAGGCTCTCGAGTTGTACGTTAGAGCTTTCGCTGACATATTTTCTTTCACGTTAGTACTGTTTTCTATTTAGTTATATTTCTTTATCGACGGAACGTTGATAATCCTAGAGAAGACTTTTCTCTAGAGCCCAAGGAGTGAACCGAAATTTGTATTTTCATATGGATTAACGGGTCACTTAGACCGAGCCGTTACAGAATTACAAGTAGTGCAGGATTGCTGCATTTTACTATGGCCCTCTAGGTCCGCAGAAGCTCCCAGATGGAGAAGGAGTGACATATGCCCAAACAACACCGCCTATTACATTAGAGCAGGGCAGGGTCCTCTTCCTTTTGCCAAGAAAGAATACGGGGACCCTGAGGCTTGGGTTGATCCCCATCCAAACATTTTTGAAGCCTTAGAGCCCTTCATCGGAGGTGGATCCAAGAAGGGTAAAACTGGGGGATCTGCTACTGCTGCTACTGATAAAGCTGGCCCTTCAACTAAGGGTCCAGTCAAGAAGAAGAGAAGCATGAAGAAGAAGAAGAAGAAGAATGTTGATGTTTCTTCTTTCTAGTCTTGGAAAGGTGATGATCTCCCTCTTATAGTTACCCCTTGTGCTCCCAGATGAAGACTTAGGTGGTTGCTTCCTTGTTGACTGAAGTATCATTGCATTAATATTTTCCCTGATGTCTAACTTGTTATCTCTTTTTCAGCAACTGCTAATGCTTCTACCACTGAAGTTGCCCCTGCAGAGGCTGCTCTACATGAGCCTATCTAGGAGGAGGTGGTTGAGGAATTTGAACTGAACAATACAACCTCCCGGCTACTAACGTTGAAGAGATTGTTGATGAGAGCCCTTCCCATGACTTCCAGCAAGTCATGGAAGGTAAAGCTGAAATTGGGGAACCCCACCCTACTTCTCCTATCAGGAATCTGGTATGTGGGGACCCTAGTACTGTTGAAGAGGTTCCTGCTGAAGGTATAACTTTACTTCTTTTTCATTTTTCATTTTCTTTCTTTCTTTTTTTACAACATTTATTTACATTTTCATTGATAGGAACACAAAACATAAATAAACGGGCTATTGAAGACCCTCATCCAGATGAACCACCCACTTCCAGGCAAAAATTGGATGAGGTTATTACTTCCCAAAAATCTGGATCGATGGACATCATGGCCAGTATTGGTAGGTTCCTAGAAGGCCCACATTATGATTTTGATGAGGTAACTAGGATGTTCTTTATATTCCATCATCATATTTTAGCCTTTCTGTCTCCAATCTACTTATCGTTATTACTTTGCATGTAGTTGATGCCCTCTAGCCTTGTACTCCTTCAACGATGTGTAATCAGTGTAATTATGGAGCCTTGGCACATCCAGATCCTCGGTTCTCAGAACTTTTTCTCTTCTGCTACTAGTAATAGCTTTAAAATCTTCAACATCAACATGAGATGGAGCATACTCCCTGACTTCTTTTATGGTTTTCAGGTTGGTCCATTGGTTGCTAAATTTCAACGCCTCACTCTCAAGTCTTTCGAGTTTAAACTTTGCCTGAAAGCAAAGGTCAAGATATTCTCCTCTGGATTCAGCACCTAAAGACTTTCTTTAACAAATCTGGAGACATAGTTCCTAAAAGATTTATCCTTCCCCTGTCTGACACTCATCATCTCAATAGATTGCTTTGTTCTGGCAGTCCTTGATGAGAAATGGCTTTTGAACTTCTCTGCCAGCTCATCAAAACATGAAATTAAACCATTTGGGAGGCTTTGAACCCATTTTTGAGCAGTCCCTATCAGGGTCACGATGAAGTTTTTGCACCAGTTGGCATCAGTGTGGCCGTCCATGTCCATCTCATTGTTGAATCCTGCAAAATGGACATTTGGACAGGTCTCTCCTTTATAAGTCAAGTGAGCCGGGAATTTAACTATTTTTGCTGGTAGCGCAGCTGGGATGAAGGAAGTTTTCCTAGAAAATCTTATTTTTTAATTTTTTGGGACTTTTGAGGTAAGCCTGGAACATATGGTGATTTTCCCTTCAGGGAATATACTTCTGGCTGCATGCTTTCTGCCACCTGTACTGATCCCCCTACTCCTTCATGAATCTTTAAGAAAGGTTGTGCAGCACCTATCCTCTTCTAGATTCAAGATTGGCTAGGACTTTTCCCCAGCCTACTCATCGCAGAAATTCTTTCTGTCTTCTCTGCCTTCCCTGATTCTCTTGCTATAGCTTGAGAATCAGTTTTTGGATAGATTGTTTTAGTCCACCCTTTTTGTATATGTGTCCCTTGCTGGGACGTAGTTCCAGGAATAGATAGGGTCATGTACCATGCATATTTCTTTCCTGGGTGGGACTCACCATCATCCTCAACACGAACACTTTTATTTTTTCGAGAGCCCAGCTGATTTGACTCTCTTGCCACTTGTCTCTGATTAGAAAGAGGAATGCATGACTCATCTTCCTCCTCCTGTCTTTTCTCAGAGGAAATCTGCTCTCTCTGAGATGGGGTAGCATCTTCCCTTCCAGTCTTGATAGTATTAGCCAACGCAGTATCAAAGTCTTAAAGTCTACAGCTACAAAAGTATCAAAGTCTATCAGGCCAAATTCCAAAGTTCTAATCACTTAATTTAAAATTCCGACCATTAAAATGATTGAAATTCTGCAATTTGACTTGAACGTTGTAGACTTTGATACTTTGGTAGCTATAATTCCAAAAACAATATTAAGGTTGTAATTCACAAAAGTACCAAACTCTAACGCTGTAATTCGCAAATTATTTTTTAATCATAGATTTGAAAACTTTTCACAAGGAATAGAGTTTAAGGCCCATTTGGTTAATGATACTAATTGGTGGTAATTGAAATGATTTGTAGTGTAAATTTTCATGATATGTATCATGTCATTGCCATGGTAATGAAAGTTTAATCATAATAAAGTTCTTTTGTACACAATTTTTCATTACTATCTAATACCACATGTTTAAGTCGCAATGCATTGGAGTGTATTTTTATGAAGAAAATGAGCTTGTTGAAGGAGAATCAGTATAGCTATTAAATTCATCAAGATATATTCTTACTAAAATTACACAAACATTTTATTATTAGTCCCCCAATTTAGTACCAATTATAAAATGAGCTTTAATATTTTTAAACAATTTGGGTTTCTTAGGCGAAATTTGCACTTCTTGTTAAGAATCAATGAATTGATTTGTTGTTTTCTTTGAACGTTAATGGAAAACTTTTTAAGGAAGCTTTTGGTTTTATAATGTTCAAGTGTAACTTTATGTTTGTTCATTTCAATTTAAAATATTTTTTTATAGTATATCATTAGATTTTGCTTCTTGATGGGATGGAAGCTGTTTTTTTATGGAGTACAAGTCAAAAGTATAATTAAAATAAAGACTTCAGATTATATTTTGTCTTTAATTAAAATTTAATGAGAAGTTTTAATATCAAATAAACTTTTATTTTTTATTCAACAAACATAGTTGGAATGTCCACATCTTTTTACTCCCAACACATGAAATAATTGGAATATAAGACTCCAGATAACATCTCATTGATGGTATGATTCCAACAAATTTCCTTATTTTGCAATAATTCATTAAATTTATCAATAAACATGCATTTTAATTGGGAAAATATAATATTGATAATCTAACCTTTTACTATTTGCTATAAATAATTTCAACTTTGGATTATTTTTTAATAAACGATCGACCTTTACCCTTAGTTTATTGTCAGCATACTAATAGGGTATGCTAATAGACAACTAAATGTCAAATATTGAATATTGAATTACTATAAAATAAAAGATTTATGCTGATAAAAAATAAAGGGTAAAAATTAAATTATTAAAAAATAATTTAAAGGTTAGCCTATTCACCGCGGATGGGATGAAAGTTTAAATTATTAATATTAATTTTTCCTTTTAATAATATATTTTATTTGTCTATTAATAGTAAATGTTTACCGCTGGTCAACTAAGTTTTTTCCATTACCCAAGTGTTCTACAATGAAACTTTACATAAAGTTATGCAAGAATCTTGATTCTTTTGATCATTGTGTTAAAAGACAAAATAAATGGTAAGAAATTGTCAATTAATTGCTCCTTTTTTATACACTTCCACTAAGAACAATTAAGCAACTAATAATAATATCTATCAATTTTGTACACCAAAACATAAATTTTAGAATACTTCCCTCAATTTTTCTCTCAAAAAGAAGTAAAATAAAACCCTACAAAACTACTATGTTACTCCTTAATTAATACTATGATCCTAACTGAGAATCATGGGCTAACATAATAATCAATACTTTACTTTTCCCTTGCATTCTTCTAATAAAACTTCCTTTTTTCACTGCCTACATGAAGAATTAATTCGTTTTTTCACTGCCTACATGAAGAATTAATTCCAATTGCGGCTCTTGCTAGTAGAAATTCTCTTAACTTTGAGTAACTTCACCCCTGTAATTTCGTACCAAATCTTCCCTTTCAAGTGGCAATATAGTTACGACAATTACCTCCCTAGATTCTTCCATTGATGATGATGATGGTGATGATGATGATGTATGAGGATGATCATCATTACATCCAATAATCTTCTTACAAGTGTCAACCAAAGATTGTCTACAAGTAGGGCAAGAAGAATGAGAACTAAGCCATTTATCAATGCACTTAACATGGAATCCATGGTTACATTTTGGCAAAACCCTAATTTTTTCACTTGTCTTAAACTCAGACAAACAAATAACACACTCTGTACTTAACCCTTGAATCTTGACTTCCTTTGAATATTTCACCACTGGAAATGTCTTTAATGCCCTTTTGTCTAACCCACTAATTTTCTTCTTGTCATAATCAATCATGTTTAGATAGTAATTAGGTTCTCCCCTAATCATACTATAGAACTTAATTACACACCTAATGAAGGTATTAATACATAATGAACATACTAATGCACAAACCAAAACAGCAAGAATCATGACTATGTTAGCATCAAAGCCAGTGTTTTCATGGGTCGAACCGCGGGTCGGGTCTAGGATTTGGTAGGTTGGTGATGGAGCTTGTGTATGAAGTAGTAATCTTCTAGAATATTGAAGGTTGGTTAAGAGTTCTTGAGGGAAATTTGAAGTAAAGGAAGATGTTGAAGGCAACATTTTTTTTTGGAAGTAGAAAAAGAGAGTTTTAATTTGTGGGTGGAATAATAATGGATAGAGTTGGATGTGGAATGGGAATGATGGGTGGGTTGGAATATGAATATATAGTGGAGGAAAAGTTGAAAGAAAAAAGAGAGTAGATTTTGTAGATCCTCTCTTTTTTTGGGTGCCATGTTGCTTGTTGGTAAGATTAAATAAAAGACTCCTCTATATATTTTATAAATGATTTATTGATATATCCATCTTCTTATCTTAAACAATTTTACTAATTTTAGGTTGTATTTTGTGAGAGCAAAACTTACCTAAAAGTGTATGTTTCATGATAGGTCTACCAAGTTTATACTTTTTACCTTTTTCTTTTTTTTTTTTTCTTGTATTGTATGAAATATTTGTTACAAAATAATATGGACTATTTGATGAGTAATTATTTGGGAAACATATAGAATAACAAGAACCATATTAAGTTTTAATATACTATAGATACTATCAATATCAATACCAATTTGCCTACTAAAATTCAATTCAACAACAATAACTATAAATACATAAGGACTACAATATGTAAATACTACTTCTATTTGATAATTAAAATTATATATTTGAGTTGAAATGAAATATAGAGTAAATTTATACCATTAGATGTAAATTAATTTAGTTGATAAAGCTATATAAAAGATTGTATATCATCAACGGAAGATTCAAGATCAATCAATAATGTCAATTGACAGCATTAAAACTTATGTATATAATATATGCTTATAAATACTAATATGTGTTTGTTAAATTAGTAAAAGTTGTTATGTGAGTTTATTGAGTTGGGTTCAAATCTTCTGAAATTTTAAATACAATCAACATCATATAATTTTATTCTAAAATTACCCTTATATATCATTATTGGTATGACATCAATACTAAATTTACAAATATAGTACAAATTTAACATTCTCTTTATTTGATTATAATTCAATTTGAGGGTGGTTCATTCATGATTCTCCCAACATATTGATTTGTTATTTAATGATGGATTTGTATCAAAGTTGACAAGAAAAAGCTCTACATAAATGCCCTACATAATAATACTATATACCCTTACAAACAAACATGTTCATTAAACTCCATAATTAATCATCTAATTACTAACTCTTTACACATGTCAAACGGAGGATATAATAAAAAAAGATTTTATCTCCTAAAACGCGTACAACTTAGCAAATCAGCTAGGATCAACGGCTTAAACTTAATTGAGCTTATTGATTAAATAGTTTAATCAAGATGGGCCCAAACACGGAAACATAGATTTCATGAATCAACCGAAAGAATGAAATGGGTTGACGGATATGAGTTGTTTGGATAATGATATGGTTATTCATGTTTGGACTTGGGCATAAACGTGTTCTACTCCGTCTCAATCAAACAAAAAATAGTCGGTTTCTGAGAGATTATTTCCCTGATAGACGTCTCTCAGATTTAAAATAACAAATATTTTAAATTGACGCAATCAAAGTTGTTTTATGGTAAGACGACTCCAACTAAAAGTTAGTGTTTTTTAAAAATAAATATTTAGTTGTAAATAGAAAGAGATATTTAATTGCATAGATTAAATTAAAAAAAATATAATAATCTCTTTCTAAATATAAAAATAATGCAAAATGAACAAGAGATCAAAATAATAAATGGTGCAGAGCAAGTATAGATAATTAGTGGTACATTTATATTCTTAGAGGGTACAGCCGTCCATTCACATAGGCCACAAATGAATTATCTATTTAATAATTACTCACACATATGAGTGGGGGTAATTGTTCATATTTTATCATGACTCTAGTCTTATCTCTATGTTTGTTGAGTTGAATTTGGACTCCTCTAGTCTAATATAATTGTCCTTTAAAATTATATTTATTTCAATCAATATAAAGTTTGTGATGTAGATGTGAGTTGGTTTAGAGTTTGTTTGGAGTAAGATTGTTGTTAATTGTCGAAGTGTTTTACGAAATATTATTTAAATTGTTGTTTTAATGAATAATGATATTTTTGTGAAGTAGTTGTTTCGTTAAATATAAATAAGTAAATCAATCACGAGCAAACATTAGCTTAAGTTTAAATTGGTTAAATACATGTACATAGTTTAGTGTACTAGAAATATTTCAGGTCAACTGAGCTTTTTTTGTTTGAAGAACAAGTGAGCTTTTTTAATACAACGCTTTCTGATACTAAGGTTTTGAATTTGGTTGCTTCATCAGACTTTGGGCAAACTCATCTCCAAGATTATTAGGATCGGGATTCTATCTAGGATCATTGAAGGGGTAGGATCGAAATCGGTAGAATTGGATTGTAAAATTGTGTAATTCTATAAATATGCATTAATGTTCTTTGGATTACTGATTATCAATTATATTTGTTCTCATTTAAGGTTTTAAGGTGTAAGTAAAAGCTTATTAGGTTTTATCTATTAAGTTTTGAAAAAAAATACTTTTAATAATCATTTTTAAACCATAAATCATGAAAAAACTTGAATTTTATAAAGGTATTGATATAATTATTTTAAATATATACATTTATACTAAGTGAAATTTGTATTATATGAAAATATATTACGATTGGAATTACCCATGTAAGATCGAACCGTAGGATCGTAGAATCGTGTTATAATTCTACCACCTAAATTCTTGAGCTAAGCAGGATCGTGCGATTCTACCATATTAAGATTCTACCTACGATCTGGATCGGTCGCCTATTTTCAAATCTTAAGATCGTAGAATCGTAGATCAGAATCGGGATTCTGATAACTATACTCATCTCTAATCAATTTATATCGAATTTGAGTAGTGTATAGTCAGTTTAAAGATTTAACTTATGTTCATATGAATCGTAGTTATCTTTGTTTGATTTTGAGCTAACGATTAATTTGGTTATTGGTAGTGACTGAGAATGATTTATAGGGAATAAAATTGAAGTTAGCTCAATATGTTTGTGGTTGATTAGGCAGCACATCAAATTAGTCCTGATTCAGGTTTAGTTCGTATCTATAATTGACATTAGTTAGATCACATTAGGTATGGTTTAAGTTGTATTCGAATATTGTTTGATTGTGATTACGTTCATGTCTGATCACAATTTTTATGAGCAAAATAAAACCGACAATAAGATTGACTTTTCTATTTAATCAAGTCAGCTTTTGATTATACTAAATTTACCCTATGTTTTCTTAAAACATATGATTGAAAAGGTACATGTGGAGTGACAGTCCCACACACTAACAAATTACTGTCACTTTAATGAAACACTACCCTTTTTATTGTGGTTAATATATTGAAGAACAGCAACACTCCAGTAAACGATTCTTTTGCTGGTTAAATCCAAGATTTTAGAGAATCTTATCATGTTTTGTCGTAACTTAACTTAACTAATCACTGTTAGGATTGCAAGTAGGCTTAGATCTCAATCTCAAACTACCCAATCACATATTTTTCCTCTTCTCTCACAAAGACACACAAAATTTTCTTTCTTGAATAGCAACCGGATTTAAGAGCTATCCAGAAAAGTGTAATCATTGGGATATATAAGAACAATATCTCAAGGATATTATTTTATGTTTTGCATATATTGTAAATATTTTATTTTAGAAGTATTTATTATTTATGTAATTTATTTTTAGTTTCCTACAACTACCATTGTACATTACTTATAGATTTGAATGGAATACAAAGAAACATTTTGTTAGAGTACATAACATATCATGGGGCCTTAACCCTCAATTTAAGCTTTTGATTGAGTTAGTTCTTTAACATGGTATATCAAAAGACAACGTAACAAGAGGTCACGAATTCAGCGTCTATGTGCATCCACACTTCTAGCCCAATGAACTCTCGTGTCAGGAGGCGTGTTAGAGTATATAACATATCTTGGGGCCTCAACCATGAGCTTAAGATTTTAGTTGAGTTGGTTCCTTGACACATTCAAAATAAATAATTTTTAGTTTTCATTTTCAATAAATTGGTTGCATTAATAGGAATTTAACTAAATATATCTTAAAAACTTAAATTACTCCTAAATCTCAAACTTTCATTCAATTGATCAGATTAATAAAGAAATTTAATTTAATTGGGTATTATATATTCATTCACACATCCATTATAATCGAATTAATTTTATACCAGTTTCAATTCATGGGATCAATTCCTTTATTCTAGACATAATATCTACTCATTAGACATGATAATTGATAATAAACATGAAATAAATAAATAATTAATTAATCTAGACATAAAAACAAATGAAATAAAAGAGCATATAACATAAAAAAATTAAAAACATGAACTATAAAATAATAAAAATTTACTTGAGATTTAATAATAAAAACCAAACAAAATTGAGCTGAACGAAAAATAAAGAATAAGGCTAAAAGAAAATACTCTATTAAGTGCAAAATTAGAGTTTTGGGAATTGATAAAGGAAAAACTAAAGTACTATGGATCCCAAGTCTTATTGTTGTGAGATCAAATAATCAACTTGCAAATATCCTTGATAACCAAGGCAATTTGATCCAAAGTCTTTGTATAAGCATTATGCAAGTTGGGTGTTGATTTTTACATTTACAAGACTTTGGGAGAATAATAAGCACCAAATACAAATTGTTTTTACAAATATGAATAAACATATTGCAATGACTAGAAAAGATACTAATACATAAACTTATGAAACTAACACTATACCGAGATTATTAATTTAGATATTTAATTCTTCAGAAAGTTGATATCTAACCAAGACACTTCTGGATGCTTTCCTTATAGCGTTATTTTGCTCATAATGGTGCTTGGATTTAACATAGACAATACGCTATAAACATACAATGGTTTGCACCACAATATAAGTATTATATAAGGTAGGATTATGAAGGGACGAGTGTGTTCCATGAGAAGTAATTTCAAAATTATAAAAGTAGAGTTTGGAAGATTTATAGATCATAAACATGTAGAGAAAAGAGGAGAAATTCATAAAATATGGATATAAATTCTAAACAAATGTATGTACAAATAAGGCCTAATGTCTTGAAACAATGTAATGAAGTATCAAATCCCTTCATTACATCTCCTCAAAGTAATACATTCCTTCTTTGTATATCCTCAATGAAAATTTACTCGATCATTCCTTATGCAATGTTGTGCATAACTATTTCTAACTTGAAATATTTGTCTTTCAATACTCTAAATATTCAATAATTCTCTTATACATCAATGCTTAATGTCCCTATGAATTTAATTGACACCTAATACAATTTATCACAAATAGAAATATTTCAATGATATTCTTTTTGATTGAATTAAAGAAAAATATTCATCCACCTAGAGAGTATTACATACAAGCTAAGATCATTTCACTTATTCTTTTGACTCGACATCTTAAAGCCTGTGTACATAGTAGTTCATAAGTTCATTTACGTCTATATGTCCATCTTGACTTCTTGAAGTGGCTATCTTCGAACTTACATATATATAGGTTCTCCAATACGTAAATTTATGTCCTTGTGAACTGACACATTCAACTAGAGATCTTCCTTTCTAGACATGGAGACTTTTTAATATTGAGTCCTAAGCAACTCTTTGGGCCTAGTAACTTAGTTTCTTATCAACATTGAATAAGAGATTAAACCACATTGAATCATAAGACCCAGTGTTGACCAAACGTTAGATCAAGGTTTCCCTCATTGGTGTTAATTGGGCATAACCCAATTCCTTTGGAAGCGTAATCAATGAAATTCCTTAGTAAAGTTTTTGTAAAATTATCCACCAAATTAAACTTTTAAGTTCACATAGTCAAATGTTTTGACTAGGGAATGGCATGGGTCGGATCTGGGTCGGGTTTAGCTAGACCCAGATTCAAACACTAATTTTTTTGTTGGACCCAAATCCATAGGATTTGAAGATTTTGGATCTGGATATGTGTCCAAAATAGTTTAATTTTTTTTCATGAAAATTTTTTGAAAATATTTTATACAATTTTTTACTATTCGTATATAATTTTATAAACATTTTCGACTAACAAGGATCTTCCATAATTTATGCTAATTGAGAAAATTATTATATGAAGTTTTCCAACATTAAATTTCTTATAACGAAATATTATCAAGTCTTTAAATTTTTAAAAGATATAAATACAACGACCATATTTTAAATTACATGAATCGACAAAGCTCAAAATCACATAATGTTTAGAAATATAACAAAATTTCAAATCAAATAATTAAATACACATGATAACTAATTAATAATTTTTTTTAAAAAAGGTGTAAATAGGTCCATGGGTTGAATCTAGGTCTCAAACGTGTGGACTCGGACCTGGATTCGGATCCTAAGGTCATAGACTTAGATCCGACCCAAATCCATAGGTTCCAAAAATACGTGGATCTAGACCCTTAAATTAGGGTCGGGTCGGGTCTAGACCCTGGGTTCATGACCCATGTCCATCCCTAGTTATGACCCCTCTCTTAATAAGCCACCTTATTAGCTAGGTCATGCCTAAGAGAGATAAGTCTTAAGTTAGACTTACTAATGGGTCAGATCGGATTATCAATCCTCTAACTTTGCTCCGGATAAATCTTGGATTACATTTTTCAGTGTACCTCTTCTCGGAGTCGGATTATGCATACTCTAACTTTGCTCCGACTCTGACTCTAGGACCTCCGGCAGAGTTCAGATTCTTATCAAGCTTTATTCTTTATAATATTATACTAATGATTTAAAAGCATAAAAAAACTAATAGAGTAGTCTTTAAAATATGTCCTTTAAATTCTAGAATCGCAACTAAAACTGTTAGAATCAAATTCTAAAATCGTACGATTTTACCGATTCTACACGATTCTAAAAATACTCCACAAAAATGCTAAAGTGGTCTTAGCCCACCTAGTCGACTATATCCATGGACCCTAATTTCTATTTTTTTTCTTTCTAATAATTAAATTGAAACTCATGACCATAATACGACTATTTTATGAACACGCCTGGAAGGCTGGGAGTTAGGACTCTTAGCTATTTAATGGAAATTGTTGCTACCTTAGTCAAAAGTATTCATGCGTATGCAAATAGTGTTGTAACTTCATTTTACTTGAAATATTATTGATATTTTATTTGCTAATTGTTTTGCATATTTTAAAGTGACATAGTTATGCAACGAAAGAGATCAACGGGAAGGACATCATCGTTTTTTGTGGTTGAAGCTTAGCAACTATAACACAAATTTTTCTTTTTCGGCTAACAATAACATTTGTATTGCTTCTCATTCCATTGAGATTTTTAGATAACAAATATTATGATATGATTTTGACAATTCAATATAATTACTTTCATAAGGTTTATGAGAGATATATGTAAAGAAAGTGCAGTATTTGGAGCATATAGAACTTTTGGTTGTAGTATCTAAAAATGCATATGTAGCACTTGATTTATATGGCATATGGGAGCAAGTGCAATATTTGGAATATATTAATGTAATAACTTTTCATGGAACTCTTATAGACGTATTAAAGCGTTTAAGAATCCTAGTATTATTTTGGTAAACTAAATCGTTTTAAAACCTTGAAATGCATAAATGCGTCTAAAAACTTAGTGTATTTCAATGCAAAAAAATCGTCTAAAACCCTTTTAGACGAATAAAGGCCTCTAAATCTTCTACTCTATTTCAACACGGAAAATCGTCTAAAAACCTTTTAGACATTTTCATGCGTCTAAAAGCAAATGCTTAAAATTTGTTTTCAAAAGGCGCAAAACACAATTTAGACACATTTAGGTGTCAATAAAACAATACTATTTAAACGCAGTATGGCGTCTAAAACATAGCGTCTAAAAAGATTTATGACAATAAGTTTTTAGACGCTTGCCCAAGCGTCGAAAAATGCATTTTAGACAGAATAAACCATTTGAATAAACTTATCATCATTCTATTTTTAATATGAAGTTTAAATTTATTCAAATTAAAAATAGCTTAAATTCAAATTTATAGCTTGTGAGGTGTCAAATCGATTTGGGTCGAGTTGAATTAGAGTTGGAGTCGGGTTGGAATCATAGTCGAGCCGGAGTATCGAATTTTTTATGAGGTCTAACTCTAGTTAGTGTCTGAATCGAATTTGGACTATATAATCGAATTCAAGGTCGAATTTATATTTTCAAGGATTCAGATCATGGACAGTTTCAGACTGAATTGTCATCAGACTTACCACTATTATAAACTTGACTATAAGCTCTTACTAAAGTCGAATTGTTATTGCAATAAATTGACACAAGGTCGAATCTAGATCTAGCCCATTTTCCTTCCGTTTTGAGTTAAAAATAAATGGTATCGCAATATTTGATACCAAAAATACATTGAAAGATGAAAGATGTTGAAATATTGTAGCAATATAAAATAAAAAGTTTGAGTTAAAAATTTTTTTGTGTTAGAAATAAGAAATATAATGCCCTTTAGGTAAGTATATATAATAAATTCGCACATGTTATACCTCTTAATAATTATTTTTATATTTATCTCATTTATTTTCGGTCCAATTTGGATTTTTTCGAACTTAGACCGGACCGGAATCCTAAAATGATGAATTAGTATGACTTGGAGCCAAGACCAGATGCAATGGGTCCGATCCGATTTCAATCCAGTCTCAATTTGTTAGGGTCTTATCCGTTAGTCCGGTCTTATTTTGCACACACTTTAATTCTAAAGTCATTTTACTTCCTTACTTTCCGATACTAAGGCAATAAATTTCGAAGCCATAGCGAAACCTATAATATGTGTTTGTGTTTTAGAAGACCATGATATGACACCTCCCCATAAACAAACATTTAATCACAAATAGAAATAACAATTTCTTTGTGGTTCAATTCAAAATTAAATTTCATACATATATTTATTTATAATTTGAAGAAATTACTTACATTATTATAAATTAGTAATAAAAAAATAAATTATTTAACATTATAAAATTTATTTACCATAGTACACATTTCTTGCTAAAAGCATACAATACATTATCATATTACTTGATAATATACACAAGCTAAAGGACACACTATTTTAAGTAAACATTTATAACCACTTTATAGTTATTAAAATTAAATAACTTGTTCTGTATTATTTTTGAATAAATTATATACCACAATGGATTGCATATATAGATAAAAATAGATATACCAACAATTCAAAACTCCAAATACTCAATTTTTAATTGTTATCATTAAACATTAATGATCCTGTTGGACCTTTTGAGTTTTGATGATGACTACACTTAAGCAAATATGTGTTTAGAGATTGTGTGCAAGTCGATATTCGATTAATTGTGATCGTTGATAGTACCTATGGCTTAGTTCATGAGAATGCACGTGTTAAAAGGACTCAAGGGATGTTAGAAGAAGTATATCGCTTGGGATGTAAGATGGAGACAGCAGGTATACTGTTCCTAAGTTGGATGTTCTAGTAAAACTGGATTCTGGAAACAGCGCACTGTTCCCAAACCAAAGTCAGCTTACGTTAACTAAGAAATTCTGATTTTTATTTTTAGTTAATGTATTTAAATTAATTTGTTGCATTTAGTTATTATAGTTAATTGGCAAAAAGTTTTTCTAAAAATTCTTTACGTGTGGTTTTCTAAAAATAATCCTTTATTTTAGGATCTATTTTTAGTAAATATTGGATTTGCTAAAAATGGAAATAGTGGTTGTTGAATGGGTCTTAGCTATTATTTTTAACCGGTCTTTACTTTCGATAATAGGTTATCATGTCTAGTTTTATTAAGAATAACCGTTTCTAAAAATAGCAAAAACGTTCCAGCAGTTAGTACTGGAACAGGAACTGCTGAAGAAACTGCTGCTTAAGGGAACAGCGGTTGTTATTAGGAAACAGCGGTTATTATTAGGAAACAGCGGTTACTATTGCTTTAACCGTATGTTTGATTTATTCAAGGCTTGTGGAAATAACTTTTGGTAGTTTATTCCACATCATTCCCATGATCTTTTGACAGGGAATAATGGATTGGAATATTTTTCTATTTTCAGAGATTTTATTTTTTATAAATAGCTAATGAACTCGGTTGTTCCTAAGAGCATGCATTGAGAGAAAAAAACGTATAAACCTTTTTTTTCATGCGATTATTTTTGGAAATTCTACAAGAAATATTTTGCTTTTAAAATTGCCAATTAATTCATAATATTTTCTTGTGCAACTCATTGATTTATTTTAGAGAATTTCATTTCTTTTGCAAGGGTTTTTGAGAGAACTTGTAATTAAACTCGGGTGAGTCTAAGGGGGGAATTATATAGCTTTGAGTGAAGCTATTGAGGAGTTTAGCTGTTAGTAAAGCTAAGTTTGTTGCTTTGAGTAAAGCAATTTGAGAGAGAAGAGTTGGCCTAGTAGATTCGCTTCGAGTGAAGTAAGGTGTTTATTGTAATTGTAACTAATTGCCTTAAACATAGTGGAGTTTTTAGAAATCCCAAAGGGTCGTGGTTTTTTTCCTTCTGTTTAGGCCCAAAAGGTTTCCACGTAAAAATCGTGTGTTTCTCTTTTATTATTTTGCTTTAAGTTTAAGCTTTATTTATTTTACTCAATTCCGCAAAAACAGGGCATAAACGCTTAAACTAGCAACAACAGCAATTCACCCCCCCCCCCCCCCTTGTTGCTGTTTCCGTTCCTAATTGAGTCAACAATTGGTATCAGAGCCCTGTTCCCAGTAGATCAGGAAACCCTGAGGGCAGAATCCTGGTGTTCCCGAAAATGTCAATTATGAACGAGCGAATGGAAGAAGGGTATTCAACTCAAAGACCGCCAATGTTCGATGGAAAATTCTATACATACTGGAAAAATAGGATGGAAATCTTCATCAAGGCTGAGAACTATCAAGTGTGGAGAGTCATCGAAATCGGAGATTTTGAGGTAACCATTACTAACTCCAACAATGAAGTAGTTCCCAAACCAATAACAGAATATAAAAAAGAAGATTTTCAAGAAATGGAATTAAACGCTCTTGCAATAAAATTACTTCATTGTGGGCTTGGACCAAACGAGCATAATAGGATAATGGGGTGCAAATCTGCTAAGCAAATTTGGGACCTGCTAGCTGTTACCCATGAGGGAACAAGTGAAGTCAAACGGTCCAAAATTGATTTGTTAATGTCTAAATACGAGAGATTTGTTATGGAGCCAAGAGAAAGCATCCAAGAGATGTTCACTAGGTTCACCAACATAACAAACGAACTTGTCTCTCTTGGTAGAATAATTCCCACTGATGAACAAGTAAGGAAGATTCTTAGGAGCCTTCCTCAAGATGAGCGCTGGAGGGCCAAGGTTACTGCTATACAAGAGTCCAAAGATTTTACAAAGTTTAATCTAGAAGAGCTGGCTGGTTCCCTAATGACGCATGAATTACATTTGGGAACAGCCGACAGTTCCAGAAACAAGGGACTGGCCCTGGCAGTTGGGGAACAGGACGAGTCAGAATGCGATGAAGAAGAGGCTGCCTTACTGGTACGAAAATTCAAGAAGTTCTTCAGGAACAGCAGGTATACAAATCAAAGAAACAACAAAGAAAGAAGAACAAAAATCAATCTTGAATGCCACAAATGTGGAAGTACCGATCACTTCATCAAGGAGTGCCCAATGTGGAAGAATGAAAAGGGCAAGGGAAAGACAAGGGATTCAAGAAGACCTTTGAAAAAAGAAAACTTTAACAAGACCGACTTTCGCAAGGCCATGATTGCTGCATGGGGAGAAACTGAAAGTGAAAATGAAACTATTGTTCCCGAAGAAGAGGAGACAGCTAACCTATGTCTCATGGCTATGCACGAAGGCAAGGAAAAGCAGGTAAATACTTCTAATTCATTTTCTATCCATCCATCCAATTTAAGTAAAAATAAATTAATTGAGTTGCTAAAGGAGACACAAGCCAAACTTGAGAATTGCAATGTTAAGTGTCTCCAATTAGAAAAGGAGCTCAAGGTAAGCAAAGACCATGTCTCCTATATAAACACCTTTAGATATGATGTCCAAAACAGATTTTTCGGTTTGTTGGATCAAAACATAATTCTAAAGGAAAAATATGGAGAGATTAAAAAGGAAAATGTTATTCTTAATATTGAGTTGTCGCAATACAAATTATTAGGCTTGAATAAAGAATTGAATGATGCATCTACTAAAGATTTGAGCAATGAGTTTCAAAATTTAAAATTGAATCTAGAATCCAATCGTAACAATGATGATAAGCTTGAATTAAATTCAAGAGAAAAATGGAAAATCAAAATTACTCCCAAATGGATTCAAGATGCCAAAAGTAAAAATTCAAAAGGCCTAAAATACTTTAAGAATAATAAAAAGAAGAAAGCTTACGTTGATCTTCCTAGTGACAAATTCTGTTCCTTCTGTGGAGGAACTGGTCATCTGAAGGACTAGTGCACCAAAAAGGAACAGTACACTGTCTCTAACAGAAACTATGTCGATAACATTCAGAATAAGAAAAATGATTCATGCAAAATCAACAAGGAACCCAAGAAAGTCTGGGTTCCTGTAACTAACCATTAATTTTTTACAGGTCCAAGTGAGGGGGAACAGCTCATGGTATCTCGACAGTGGGTGTTTCAAGCACATGACGGGTGACAAATCTAAATTTCTCTCACTTGAAGCCTATGATGGGGGAACAGTAACCTTCGGTGACAATATGAAGGGTGAGATAATCGCCAAAGGAAAGGTTGGAAGGTCATGTTCCCATGCCATTGATAATGTATTTTTTGTCAAGAATTTGAAACATAACTTACTTAGCATTTCTCAATTTTGTGATAAAGGTAACTCTGTAAACTTTACTTCTGAAAAGTGCATTATTTCTAGGAATGACACAGGAGACATCGTTCTTGAGAGAATTAGAAAAGGGAACACTTATGTAGTGGACCTGGATACTGTTCCCAAGACCAATCTAACGTGTCTAAGTGTTGTAGAAAACGACCCACTTCTTTGGCATAAGCGTCTAGGTCATGCTAGTTATACATTGATTAATTCATTAAGATCAAAAGACCTAGTTAGAGGACTACCAGCTATAAAATTCCTTAAGGATGAAATTTGTGATCCTTGTGCCAAAGGAAAACAAGTTAGGTCATCTTTTAAACCAAAGAATGTTGTGACCACCTCTAAACCACTTGAACTAATACACATGGATTTGTGTGGACCTATGAGAATACAAAGCCTCAGTGGCAAAAGATATGTGTTTGTTATTGTTGATGATTATAGTAGATTTACATGGACTTTATTTTTAGTTAGTAAAGATGAAGCTTTTAATGAGTTTGTTTCTTTCGCTAACAAAATACAAAAATCTACCAACAATCAAATCATTCACATAAGGTCAGATCATGGTAAAGAATTTGAAAATTCAAGTTTTATGAGTTATTGCAATGAACATGGTTTAAGTCATAATTTTTCGGCACCACAAACACCACAACAAAATGGTGTAGTAGAAAGGAAAAATAGAACTTTAGAGGAAATGGCTAGAACCATGTTAATTGCTAGTGGTCTACCTAGAAATTTTTGGGCCGAGGCTGTTAATACTGCATGTTATATTTTGAATCGTGTATTAATAAGACCAATCACTTCAAAGACACCCTATGAATTGCTTAAAGGTGTTAAACCAAATATTTCCTATTTTCGTGTGTTTGGATGCAAATGTTTTGTACATGTTAATGGAAAACGAAATATAGGTAAATTTGATGAAAGAAGTGATGAAGCAGTATTTCTTGGCTATTCATCTCAAAGTAAGGCATATAGAGTTTATAACAAAAGAACAATGAGTGTGGAAGAATCCGTTCACATAATTTTCGATGAAACTAACTTTTTGTCAAGTGAACAGGATACAAATAATTTTAAGATAGGTCTTGCAAATCTTGAGAATGATGAAGAAGAAATGAAAATGCAAGATCAAGGAACAGCAGGTGAACAGCTGATCCCAGAAGAGGCAGAAAGGAACAATCTTGATCAGGAACAGCCGGTACTTCAGAACCAACAGACTGTTCCCAATACAGCTGTTCCTACAGAAGAGCAAAACGATCCAGTAGCTGAACAGAATGTTGATCAAGCTGATGAACCAGAACATGCTATTGTTCCCACAAGAGAATTTGTGCCCAAACCTTAGAAGTATCAAAGCTATCATCCTCTTGATTTGATTATAAGTGATTTGAATAAAGGAACACAAACTAGATCTCAAATGAGAAACTTTTGTGCACACTTTGCGTTCCTATCATCACTCGAGCCCAAGAATCATGAAGAAGCTCTAAAGGATTCCGAATGGATCGTAGCCATGTAAGATGAATTAAATGAATTTGAAAGAAATAAGGTATGGCACTTAGAATCCAAACCAAAACACAAGAAGGTAATTGGTTTGAAATGGGTATTTCGGAATAAGCTAGATGAGCATGGAATAATTGCTAGAAACAAAGCAAGGCTTGTGGTCAAAGGATACAATCAACAAGAAGGGATTGATTATACCGAGACATTTGCTCCGGTAGCGAGGTTAGAGGCTATAAGAATCTTAATTTCTTTTGCTGCATTCATGAACTTTAAGTTATATCAAATGGATGTGAAATGTGCTTTCTTAAATGGTTTTCTTGATGAAGAAGTGTTTGTTGAACAACCTCCTGGCTTTAAAAATACCTCTTGTCCTGATCATGTCTACAAGCTTGATAAAGCTCTTTATGGCTTGAAACAAGCTCCTAGGCAATGGTATGAAAGACTATCAAAGTTTTTGATTCAAAATAACTTTATAAGAGGAAAAATAGATAAAACCTTATTCTTTAAGAATAAAGGTTATGATATTTTAGTTGTTCAAATCTATGTTGATGATATTATTTTTGGTGCTACCAATGATTTGTTATGTAAAGAATTTGCCAACCTTATGGGTACAGAATTTGAAATGAGCATGATGGGGGAATTAAATTTCTTTCTTGGTTTGCAAATTAAACAAACTGAAAATGGTATTTTTATTCATCAACAAAAATATATTAAAGAACTTCTTAAGAAGTATGGGTTAAACAACGCTAAAACCAACCATACACCCATGGCTACAAATGTTAGATTAGATGAAGACCTAAAAGGAACTAACGTAGATCAAACAATGTATCGAGGCATGATAGGTTTCTTATTATATCTAACTGCAAGTAGACCCGATATTTCATTTAGTATTGGTTTATAAGCTAGATTTCAGTCCAACCCCAAAGAATCACATCTCACAGCAGTAAAACGTATTTTAAGATATTTGAAGGGAACAGACGACTTATCCTTATTTTATCCTAAAAGTGATGTTTATGATTTGAAAGGTTTTAGTGATGCAGATTATGCAGGTGATCTAGTTAATAGAAAAAGTACATCAGGTATGGTACAATTTCTTGGCTCATGTTTAGTTTCATGGAGTTCCACGAAACAAAACATTGTTGCATTATCCACTGCCGAAGCTGAATACGTAGCAGCAGCAGCTTGCTGTTCCCAAATGCTATGGATAAAGCAGCAGCTAAGAGATTTTGGTATTAAGGTTGAATGTGTTCCTATTTATTGTGATAATACCAGTGCCATATGCATTTCTAAAGATCCAGTGCATCATTCAAGAGTAAAACACATACACATTAGGCATCACTTTCTTAAGGATAATGTTGAAAATAAAAATATTATTTTAAAGCATGTAAACACAAACGAGCAAATAGCAGATATCATGACTAAACCGCTTCCAAGGGAACAACATGAGAAAATGAGATTGGAACTTGGCATGATCAAGTTGCATTGAAGTGAGTGACATATGTGATCCCTAAAGACAAAATGAAAATTGAAAAGGTCGATCAACCACAAAATCTTGATTGAAAAATCGATTATCGAAAGGATTAGGTACGCACCATTTAAAAGTATATACTGTGAATGCTCATATGATTGATTGTTTGATTTGTTAAGATTATAGTAGCATAAAACCTTCATTTATTTTTCATCTTCATAAAAATTTCATAATACTTAATATATATATATTTACCCAGCAATTTCCATTAAAATAGCGGGAGTTAAATCATTATAGTTCTTCACTAAACTCGTCTGTTTCCATTTCACTTTCTGTGTCCATATATCTAAATAAGAACACTGAAGCACCAAAATTCATTAAAGTAACCGTCACCTCATACTTATTAAAGCCACTCTCTCACGTCAAATCCATCATTTCATCTTCAATTTCACTCTCAAAACCGTCTTCAACTCACTGCATTTCAAAATCGCCTTCAATTGCATTTCATTACTTCATTCTTGCTTTTTCCTTTTCTTAATTCTTCAAACCACCATGAAAACCAAGAACCAAACACCAAAAATGAAGCAACCCAAACCTCTACAAATCATCCATCCAACACCTCTCATTACCGAAACTGAGTCCTCATCAAGAAAGCAACAGGAAACTCCGGTTGTCTCTAGAGTGCATGAAACCAAAAAGAGAGAGAGGGACTCTACAGTAAAGAAATCATCTTCAAAAAGGGCAAAAGTTGATGTTCAAGTAAGTGCTGAAGAGCTATCTAAAGAGATGATTGTTGGTTTCGGTCTTGATAAACAATGGTATGAATCCAATTTCTTTCCTCAATTTCACGCCATTTTGCAAAATCAATTTTGGGAATCTTTAATGACAGAACACTGCTGTAATCCAATGTATCCCAACTTGATGCGCGAGTTTATTTCAAATTTTTCTTTTGACCTTGGCGTTTGTACTAGTGTTGTTAAGGGGACTAAAATTGAATTTAATAGTTTGATTTTAGGAGGGTGGTTAGGTGTTCCCTCCACTGGATTTGATATATATGTTGTTGGATCAAAAATCAATTTTTCTGGGATAAATGAGAAGGTAGTTTGGAAGTTTCTAGGGATAAAAGAGAAAAGAGGAAAGGTTAGTCACAATGTGCTGTCACCAATGCACAAGCTGTTATACAATATAGCAAGACGATTTATTCTGCCTCGCACATCTAAAAGAAGTGAGGTTAGTTTAAGGGATGCTACGTTAATATATTGTATGGCTAATAACATCAAGATTAATTTTCCCTCTTTGATGATTTGTCACTTGAATGATTGTATTTTTAAGCGTAATGTGTTAGGATATGGTGGATTGTTAACATGGATATTTATGAAGTTGGGTGTTCCTCTTGATGGTCCAAATTATCCCATGGGTCCAAATAACAAAGTAGGTGTTAAGTGTTTGAACAACTTGCATCTTAGATTAAATGCAAAAGGGACCCTTGAGAATATCTCTGAACAATCTGAGGGCACAAATGAAGAAGAAAATGAAGAATATGTTAAGGAGGAGGAAGTAAATAAGGAGGAACAGGAGCCTGTTCCCTCTGCCACTGAGAAGGCAGAGGAGCATTCTGAGGAGGAACAGGAGGAAAATTCTTGTAAGGGGGAAGTTGAGAAGGAACTTGTGAAGGATGTTGTGGAGGAAGAAGAAGAAAAAGATGAGGAGAGTTTCTTACCTGGTTCAAACCTTAGGAAGAGTCGTAGGCTAGCTTCTAAAGGAAAGAAACCTGTTGTTATTATTGATGATGACTCAGCCTCATACACAACAGCTGAACCAAGCCATCCTTCCTCACCTAAACCTGTCACACAGTCACCAATACAACCATCTTCACCACCACAGTCACCAATACAACCATCTTCACCACCAAAGTCACCTATACCATCATCACCACCACCAGTACACACATCACAAAATCAAGGTTTAGGTGACACTACAGTTCCTACAGCCCCTCTATCCTCCATTCTCCTAAAACTCACAGAATTGCAGACAAGCTTCCTTGTTTTTAAGGATGAAATTCGTGTCTCCATAGCCTCACTATCTGCTCAAATGGACCAAATGGAAGCACGTTTGGGGGCCAAGCTTGACACTGTGGAGGTGGAAACAGAATATATAGATGAAGAAGCTCCTGCATCTTAATTTCTCCTGATAATCATCATATTTTTTTTTGTTGCAACCATCACTATTATCAAACAATCTTTTCTTGCTTTTGATTTGTACCAGCTGGGGTACTGTTTGTATTAATTCATACTATGACCTACATTTTCCTTTATGCTACTAACTATCTGTGACGATTAATCATAGCTGATCTTGTTTGCATTCATTGTTACTGCTTTTTACTTTGTGCATACTTATTCTATCTTTGACTATGTCTATATGCGTAGTGCTGTGGTTTGATTGCTCCAATTCTTTTTGAATGATGTCAAAAGGGGGAATATTTGACACAAACTTAAATAATGCTTGAGTATGCTTAGCTCTGATTAAATCTATTATGTTGGACTTTAGGATTAAGGTTATGCTTCATGCTCTGAACTAAGGCTGTTTGGCTGAATGCTGGTGATGATTGTTGTTTGCTTGCTAATTTTGCTCTGATTGTCAAAATATAGCTTAGTATATAGTTAACATCTTTTGTTTATACATTGAAGCTCTGATTATGATTTGATTATACATGATGCTTGTTTTGAACTTGTTTTTGATGTATCTGTTCTGTTTTTAAGTTTTTTTTAAGCTCTGATCATTTTACATCATTGTTTAAGTTTTATGCTGAAATTGTATGAGTTCTTGTTATGTTTATTTTTAGAGTAATTTGATTCAAGATATGCTTGGTGAATTATATTTACTAAGTTAAGAAGAGTTGTTTTGATCTCTAACATGCTCTTCAACATTGGTTTACTCTATTGCGTTTAAGTTTGTTTAAAGGTTTGTCATCATCAAAAAGGGGGAATTTGTTGGACCTTTTGAGTTTTGATGATGACTACACTTAAGCAAATATGTGTTTAGAGATTGTGTGCAGGTCGATATTCGATTAATTGTGATCGTTGATAGTACCTATGGCTTAGTTCATGGGAATGCACGTGTTAAAAGGACTCAAGGGATGTTAGAAGAAGTATATCGCTTGGGATGTAAAATGGAGACAGCAGGTCTACTGTTCCTAAGTTGGATGTTCTAGTAAAACTGGATTCTGGAAACAGCGCACTGTTCCCAAACCAAAGTCAGCTTAGGATAACTAAGAAATTCTGATTTTTATTTTTAGTTAATGTATTTAAATTAATTTGTTGCATTTAGTTATTATAGTTAATTGGCAAAAAGTTTTTCTAAAAATTATTTACGTGTGGTTTTCTAAAAATAATCCTTTATTTTAGGATCTATTTTTAGTAAATATTGGATTTGCTAAAAATGAAAATAGTGGTTGTTGAATGGGTCTTAGCTATTATTTTTAACCGGTCTTTACTTTCGATAATAGGTTATCATGTCTAGTTTTATTAAGTATAATTGTTTCTAAAAATAGCAAAAACTTTCCAGCAGTTAGTACTGGAACAGGAACTGCTGAAGAAACTGCTGCTTAAGGGAACAGCGGTTGTTATTAGAAAACAGCGGTTATTATTAGGAAACAGCGGTTACTATTGCTTTAACCGTATGTTTGATTTATTCAAGGCTTGTGGAAATAACCGTTTGGTAGTTTATTCCACATCATTCCCATGATCTTTTGACAGGGAATAATGGATTGGAATATTTTTCTATTTTCAGAGATTTTATTTTTTATAAATAGCTAATGAACTCGGTTGTTCCTAAGAGCATGCATTGAGAGAAAAAAACGTATAAACCTTTTTTTTCATGCGATTATTTTTGGAAATTCTACAAGAAATATTTTGCTTTTAAAATTGCCAATTAATTCATAATATTTTCTTGTGCAACTCATTGATTTATTTTAGAGAATTTCATTCATTTTGTAAGGGTTTTTGAGAGAACTTGTAATTAGACTCGGGTGAGTCTAAGGGGGGAATTATATAGCTTTGAGTGAAGCTATTGAGGAGTTTAGCTGTTAGTAAAGCTAAGTTTGTTGCTTTGAGTAAAGCAATTTGAGAGAGAAGAGTTGGCCTAGTAGATTCGCTTCGAGTGAAGTAAGGTGTTTATTGTAATTGTAACTAATTGCCTTAAACATAGTGGAGTTTTTAGAAATCCCAAAGGGTCGTAGTTTTTTCCTTCTGTTTAGGCCCAGAAGGTTTCCACGTAAAAATCGTGTGTTTCTCTTTTATTATTTTGCTTTAAGTTTAAGCTTTATTTATTTTACTCAATTCCGCAAAAACAAAGCATAAACGCTTAAACTAACAACAACAACAATTCACCCCCTCCTCTTGTTGCTGTTCCTGTTCCTAATTGAGTCAATAGATCCCGACCAAAAAATAGTACTCCATTGTTTCATTACAAAAGAAAATAGTGTTATGTTGAAAAATTATCTCATATGTTCTAACTGTTATTTGTAAATCTGGCAAATAACTCTATCTTCATTCGTAATTTTAAAAAGGATCTTACTAATGGACGCCCCTAGGATGTTTATTAGTAAGGATAAAATTAATTTTATATACAAAATTAGAATATATTTTAAACTTTTAATTATACAAACATTAATTATATTACCTAATATAGTATAATTTTTTTGAATCTATCATCAAATCACGCGTTAAAATATATTATACTATATCTATCTTTTATTTTATTTTCTAATTTACTCTTTTAAATTTATTATTGTTCTTATTAACAAACGCCCTGGGCGTTCATTAGCTTTTGCTTTTTTTTGAAAAAGTATAAAAATATAAGGTATTGTTAAAGATTTTTTCCCGTCATATTTAGATGGTAAAATGTGCATGCTATTTACATTATTTTCTTTAATAACAAATAGATACATGTAATCATTCTTATCATGTAAAGATTTGAAGAACTTTAAGTAAATTATTCACACATATATGGAAAATTTAGGCTTCAACCTGTCTAGGTTATTATTCGAGTCATTTGATTGAAAATAAAATATATACTAATGAAGAAACGACTTGAGACACGTGTCACATTGTAATTAAAAAAAATTCGCCTTTTTTCTATTATTGACAGGAAAACTTTTGATATTTGACTTGATAATTAGAGAAACAATTAACTCATTAAAACATGTAATATCTGTCTATAAATAATAACTATATGTGATGATTTATTGAAATACTACATTTTCTTATATAAACCAAAATGATAATATACATTTAAATCTTTATTTTAACTTAGATAATAAATCATCATCATATAATGAATAAGCTAACTTATTTGCCTATTTTTTCATCTAAATCCTCCTTCCTATTTATCATAGTTGAAGACTTTTTAAATTCGATTTGTCTCCATTATCAATAATTACTATGAGTATATGTTTTAATATTATTGTATAATAAATTATTTATTCACTTTGATAATGATAATATCATAACAAATATATAGATTTAATAATTAAGTTTACATTGTATATGAATTAATTTTATAAAGTAATATCATTATTTTATTTATTTATATCAATAAATAATTATACCATCCGTATTTATAAGAAATCCATCTAGTTAATATAAAATAATGTAACACAAAATTAAAAAGACAAATTTGTTGATTTAGTATACATCTAAAGATAAATGTTGTACTCACCCCATATTCTAATTCGTCCCTCCACATAAATTTGCAATAATGCAAGCTATATATAGATGACAGCAAAACTCTAAAGATATATATAATTACAAGGAATTACTAATTAATGAGATCAAGAGAATATAATGATAAACATAATCATAAATTTGTTATTGGGCTTAACATAATAAAACCCTCATAAAAAAAATATTGACTGCACACAAATCTGATAAAGTTCGTATATTTTAAAACCATATGATGACAGGAAAAGTAGTTCATTGAACATATATACTACCTCTGTTTTCTAATGTTCTTCCTATTTACTTTTTGCACAGTTTTCAAAGTAAACTCTGAGTCTTAATATCTCTAAATACGCATCATAAAAAATTATAAAAATATATAATAAAAAAAGTATATTTTAAGACGAATCTAACAAGATCCCACATGAATATATTTTACCATTTATATATATCTTAAAAATTTTAATCAAGTTTCACTCTCTAAAATAAAATATTCTAAATGGGAAGAATATTAGAAAACGAAAGGAGTATTAGTGAACCTCTTTTTAATTTCTCGATGTGGGATCAAGTGTAGGTTATATTTCAATTTATAGTATGCTATAAAACATAATCTTGGACTTAAGATTTATACAATTATGATATTTTCTCCTTTATTTATGTTTGTCTCGTTAGCTCAAATAAAAATATGACTTTTAAAAAGTCAACGGCCTAAATTCATTAGAATAGAGGATCAAGTGGGAAGGGAATAAAGTAAACACAGCTTTCATTATAACTTCAATTATGAAAAATAGAATCATAATTTGTTTCCCATTCACAGAGGCAATTTGAACTGAAAAATAAGACAATACCACTAAAACATTAAAATGAATGTTAAACACTTAATTTAGTAGTTAAAAGATAAATATAATATCAATTATGGTAAATTATTGTTATTGTTTCAATAATATCTACCTTAAATGATAAATATAAATATAAGAGAATCTCTAATATTTCGGACAATTAATTTCATCTGCCCTTTCACTTTTCTCGACATATTCTATAATCCAAAAAATTAAGACACAAAACACATTAATGTATAACATGTTATTTTAACGAATAAGAATTGCATGAAACATATAAACATGAAGCACATAGATAGTATAGATTTTTATGTACATTAAAGCTAGAAAATTGAAAACAAAAATCATCCTTACTTCCTACTCTTGGATGGTTGATTGGCTATTAAAATTCCCCAAAAAAGTGAAATTATACACTAATTTCTAACAAAATCTTCCCTTTCAAGTGGCTCAATACTAATACCAATCAACTCTCTTGAAGATGATGATGATGGTGATGATGATGATGACGATGATGATGATGATGATGGTGAAGCTTGATGATCATGATCATCATTAAATCCAATGATTTTTTGACAAGTGTCAAGCAAAGAGTGTCTACAAGTAGGGCATGAAGAATGAGACCTAAGCCACACATCAATACACTTAACATGAAAACCATGGTTACACTTTGGTAGGATCCTTACTCTTTCTCCTTCCTTAAACTCACATAAACAAATAACACATTCATTACTTAACCCTTGTATCTTCACCTTCTTGGAGTATTTCACCTTAGGAAATGTATTCAATGCCCTTTTATCAACACCACTCATAACAACCTTGTTATTATTGTTATTAAGAACATGATTAGCTTCTTGCTGTGTAGTAATCCAAATTAAGCACTTAAACATACACCTAATTAAGCAATTAATACATATGGAGAAAACTAATAAGCATAGTAAGACTGAAAGGATCATTACAACATTAGAATCAAAGGTTGTTTCGTTTTTCGTTGCGCTGTATAGTTGGTAGTCTAATGGTGGTGGTGATGGTGTTGGATGATGATACAATGGTGATGAATATTGTGACAAAATTCTTCTTGGGAATTTATTGGAGAAAACATAAGTTGAAGACACCATTTTTTTTTTTTTTTTTTGGGTATTTTAGAGGGAAAAATTAGGAAATTTAGCTTAGGAAATCAAAAATGGTGGTGTGGTTTTGTTGTTGGTAGGAGAATATAAGGAACTAGATGAAGTAGAATATATATTAATTCTATATTTTAGCTTTTTAATTCTAGCTTTATCATGGAATGTATTGTTTTTCATGGAATGTTTTTTGTTATTGGGGCATAATTGGCATGTGGATGTGGTTTGTTGGTGTATGAATCTTCATTATCTACACACACTACATATTCAACCATATAAAAGACATAGACTAGTGCATCAAAAAATATAGCCCTTTGTTACAAAAAAAAAATTTTATATATATATATATATATATATATATATATATATATATATATATATATATATATATATATATATATATATATATATATATATATATATATATATATATATATATATATATATATATATATATATATATATATATATATATATATATATATATATATATATATATATATATATATATATATATATATATATATATATATATATATATATATATATATATATATATATATATATATATATATATATATATATATATATATATATATATATATATATCCCTTGTTTTTATGTTAAAATGAACTATGAGGTGTTAAGGAATCTAAAAATATATGTTGTGGTTGCTATTTTTACTTAAAAGTACACATATTATTTAATGTTCAACATTTATCTCAAAGATATCTATGACTCATAATGTTGTCTCATTAGAAATAGGAAGTTATGGTGATAATTTAAGGGGAAAGGAATAATTTGTTTCTAGTAGTATTTTTTTTTGTTTTTTTTTATTTTGTTATTAAAAAGGAATAAGAAAGGACAAGTTTTAGTTATAATTATTATTATGGTGTTTATTTTATATGAAGTTGAAGTGATAACTGTAATAAAATAATTTGTTTATTTTATTGTTAAAACTATGTTTATACTGTATTGTAATTTTGTGATAATGAAAACATTTGTTGTTTTCTTATTATAGATGGAATTTGAAGGATAACCTCAAATAACTTTCAAAGATTTTAAGCTTGAGTTGAACTTTTGTAAGTAATGCGTTGAAATGGTGTTCGGGCCCCACTTATTAAGCATAGAACGGATGTTTATCGAGCCAAATCATTAGATTATACTATAGCTTGTTCAAATACGATTTGACCTGAAAATTTGATCAGAAATTGAAGTTATCCCATTCGTAAATATGTTATATTTTTAGGTTTGACGAATTAATATTACTCGAGTCAAAGTTGCACTTGAATTGTTTGATAATCGAAAAAACTAAATTTGAACTGCGACCAAATTTTATAACCGATGAATAACTATTTAGCGAGATTAATAAAACCTAATTGTGATTGGATCGAGTCATTTCGTCCCGAATTATGCATGAAATCGAACTCAATCGGCTAAAACCAACTTAACTTGAATCGATTTTTAGTCAAACTTTTATAAACCTGAACTGATTTTTAACCAAAATTGTAAACATGATGAATTATACATTAATATAGTCTAAGTTAAATATAAATGATGACTTATAAACATGATGGAGAATATATGTAATATATGAGTATGCTTTCATAACTCTATGAAAGAGGTTATCACTCATCATTTATCAATATGGGACAAAGTTATAAAATCATTTCTAGTCATTGGAAGTGTAATGGGGGAATAACACCAACAATAACACATATTATTTGGGAGGCTTAACTTAGGCTTTCGATCAAAAGAATTTCCAACATTAAACATGGTCAACATTGATTTGATTTCTATGTTAAAGTGTAATGTTAAATTATTTTTTTTTTCTTTTAGAATTTAAAGCAATATTTTCCAAATAGTACTTGTATGTGTAAAATATTAATCTCGAGTAAATATGGCAGAAAACTATTTAGAACGAGAAAATTTAAAATAATATGGAAAGAGATGATTACATTTCTGGGATATCTAGGATGATTGAATAAAGCATCTAGGAAGATAAAAAAAAAGAATTTTGGGTGGAAGAAGAAATAATCCTTCGAAATATCTATGTGAATTCGTTAATACAGGTGTAGACAACTGGGGTTTTATACAGAGATATTGGGACACGTGTTGAAGGTTAAAGGAAGAAACGCCCGTTAAATAGAAAAAGATTTATTACCGTTAAATAGAAAAAGATTTATTAAAAAGAGAGAGAAGAGATTGGCACATCAACTACATGGACATACACGAGAATTTTGGAGATTGACAAAGATTGGAAAAAACATTCTATGCATCCAATGATAAACTATAAATACTCCAAAACGGACCCATAAATAAGGTAATTAATTTCCACTATAAAAAATTATACTTGAGAGATAACTCTTGGTAGTTTATTTCAAGAGAATTCATTATAAATGAATTTCAAGTACTCACATTGATTTTCAATAGAACATTTAAAGAAAATTAAGCTATTAATATTTTAGGGACAATCCTTTTTCCACAAAGGCCTTACGCCAAGATAAAGTCCTAAGTAGTAATCCACCTTGTTGCCACCGAGAACCTGAAATGACCTATTAGGCAAACTATTTCATACAAATACTAATTTGGGCATCGAAGTGGGTTCCAGAAAATCATTTTGGGCTCTGCTAATCCCCTTGTTATTTTTTGCAGGAACAGGCATCTTCAGGAGTGATCTTATTGCATAATTTGACAAGTTAGCAGAGACAAACCTTCACACTAGTAATAATCATCTGATATAGTTTAATCAGAACATTAGATTTATGATTAATTTTTTTCTAAAAAGATACAGGAACATTACTTAAAAACTTATGTACAATATGTTGTGTGTGCATCTCCATCTTTACATTTTGGTGGTGTTCAAATTGATTTATTAGTAGTGTTTTGTGTTTCTTCAACTTGCATTGACCTATAATCACTATATCATGTGCTTAGCCTCAAGGCAAGATCAAAAGGTTGACTTTGAGGGCCGCCATTTCTTAGAATGTACCTTGACCCTTTATCCCCAATGACAATTGATGATAAAAAAAATTGAAAAAAGTTGTATATTATGGAAAAGTGAGAGAAATATTAAATGAAATAAATATAAGTTAAATGTGTGGATGTGATTTAATAAAAGAGTGTGGATCATATATTAAAATAAAAATGAGATAAATTTAATAGCACGAACTAAAAAGAAAAGTAAGATAAATTTCATAGAAACAGTAAAACAGCCAATATGAGATTTTTTTTTTTTAAATGGAATTGTAGTACATTACGGTAATATCATTTTATTATTATTAATTTTCCTTTTTATTTATAAAATTCTATGACAATTATAAACTAATATGAGATTTTAGAATATGATCCCATTATTTTTATTTTTTATATTTTTTTATTTATAAATATTCTATCGCTTTTATTTACTATACTTAATATCTTAGTCTATGTGACAAAAGCAAATGAGACTGAATAACAAGGTAGTATTATTATTTCATGCAAGAGAGTATAAGAGACAAAATTAAGCGTAGAAGTAGCACTAGTGGTTTCAAAACGTAAATGAAAATTAAGGCACTATCTAAACAAAGTGCACTTGACAATGTTTGCATTATTCTTTATCTCTTGATTAGTTAGTTGATTTTGATCACATTTTATTTCTTCAACTAATGCATCTTATCTTCTTAGTACATATAAATGTATGATGATAAGGCTTGAATAAAAAAGAGATGCCACAAAAGGAACATTCCCACTTTGTTCTTGAAAGCTACTTTTGAAAGACAAAAATATATTTACAAATCTCCTTTTTTTCATACTAATTTATTGATCAATTCATGAAAAAGACAGCCGCCAAAGTGCCTTTTTAATTGGATTTTCCTTTTTTTTATCGATATTACAATAGAAAATTATATTAATCTTTTCTTATGGGTATATCTTAAACTTTTTAAAGAAATTTAATTACATGGAAAAGGGTTCTTTGATGAGGAGCTAAATGTCATAAATTAACTATACGTGATTTTGTAGAACTCAATTATAATAAAAGTAAATTAATTATATTAGATACAAATTATAGATGATTTTTAGCAAAATATTATAACCATCTTAATTAATCGAATATATTTTATCTCTATAATTTATTCCATTTATATACGGTAATTATACTTAATCAAACATATACTAATATCCTTTAGAGCTAAATGAACTTATTTTTTGAAGAGAAACAATATTCTTCTAAGGACGTGTATATATTATTATAACTTGAAACGATGATGTAAAACATATAATAATTTGAATGTTGCAATGTGTTAGGTGTGATAATTTGTTACGTAATCATTTCGCCGACCTACTCGTGTAGATATCCACAGGACACCCGTGGGATCAGGCCCACAAATCCACTGGTAATGAGCGTTAATTTGAATACACACTTGACGAGGTTCAGTACTCTTTTCTAAAACCATATACTATATATAAGGATGATTAACCACCAAGCATTATATGCAAATCTACAATCTAGTATTTTATTTTAATAATTTGAGATCTTTTTTACATGTAAAGTATTTTCAGGAGAATACCTTTTCATTTTTTTCTAAAATAATCAAAAAAAAAAAAAAAAATTATTGATATACGTTTGCATTGTTCTAATTTTATATACGAAGGATTTTGAAAATTTGACTTTCAATTAACGATGATATTAATTAGTTGAACCTACATACATGTTTATTCTTGTTGGTGGTGCTATTTTGGAGAAGTCTAAAATCAACTTGTATTGCATGAATGGTCATAGAGTTTGAGGTTCCTTGTTCTCGACTTGATAAGGCAATAATCGAAATAGTTGACTAATTCGTTAAGTGATATTTATCTAGAGTTATGCTAAGGTTTGTACTAGGTCACATATGTATTATGGGGTCTTAACTGAACTTTAGCGAATTTCAAAATAATTTTTCTCACTAATTAGTAACTAAATTGTTGTCTTATCTCATTATGTTTTAATTCAAATTAAAAAATATTGTTAATATTTACGTTTTTTGCTTGCATTATCCAGAATTATATACCTTTTTGTCTTTCCATTACAACATTATTTGCTTTAGTGGGATATATTTAGCAACATTTAATTTAAATGTTACTAATTCAAATTTCTAATAGTATAATATAGTTAATTTAGTGATATTTATTAGACCCTTTAGCAGCATAATAAAAAAATATATTAAAGTTTCTCGCGACATAGGATCTAGTGTCATTTCTCATAAATGTCACTATAGATTATAGCATCAATTACATATGCCTCTAAAAGTCAAATAAAATGTCACTAACATCACTTTATAGTATAACATAAATAAAAACCAACAATTACTACACTAAAAATATAAATCAGTGGCATTTTTCTTAATGCCACTAAATTCAATATCGCGAAAAGTTAAATTTGTTGTGGTGTTCTAAACATTTGTGAGAGATTATTGGCATTAAAAGGCTTTAATTTGGATGGAGGAGAAAAGAGCAGTAAAACAATGTTGATAATAGTTATTTTCAAAAGGGAATATCATTGGTGGTGGTTTCTCCAATGTGTTACCAGATACGGCGTTTCTAGTATTGGTTGCACTTGTAATAATATTGTTTGAACGAGTAATGGTAGTAGTGAGAAAGAGACCATAATAACAAGATAGCAAAGAGAGAGAATAGAGGAAGAGAATAGTAATAACAAATATTTAAGGTGAAATGAAGCAACTTGATGAAAAATACACCAAAAGCAATTGTGGTTTAGTGGATAGAGCATCTGCATGTGGAACAGAAGGTTTGGAGTTCGATCCCTACTAGGCGCAAGTATTAGTTGGAGGTTTCTTGGTTGCGCGCAATCTCTCTTCTTTCGAGAAGAAAGAAACCCCAACCTAGACCTTGCTTTGTGCGGGATACTGAGAGTGTTCTTTACCTATTCATAAAATATGTATTTAAGATGGATATTACAAAAGAGGGAGATGCGGGTTATACCGTTATAGTATGAAAGATTTAGACTTATTTTGAACTTTTTATAAAATATAAAGAAAAATTAAAATATGAACGAAACATGGGTAAAACTTAAATATATAAATCTTGTAATTCATTACTAAAAATAATAATAATAATAATAATAATAATAATAATAAAAGAAATAAGATGTTTTTCTTAAGCACTTATGAAAATCGTAGTAAGAAATGTACATAATTGTCAACTCACTAGTTATGTGTCACAAAGATATCCACACTATCAGGATAGATGCATATTATGGGGGTTCAATTGAGTTTTAGCAAACTTTAAAGTAATTTCACTTACTAACTAGTAAGAAGATTGTAGTCTCGCCGCATTGAAACTGAAAAATGAGGCAACTTGCGTTATTTACATTTTTTAATTGTATTATTCAGAATTTTTTTTTTTTTTTTTGTCCTTTTAAGCATTTGTAAAAATTTGGTAAAAAATGAGGCAACTTGATGCAAAATATAGTGTTAGAGTATATAACATATCTTGGGGCCTCAACCATCAGCTTAAACTTTTGGTTGAGTTGGTTCCTTGACATGGTATGACCTTTCACGTTGGCTCTGATACCATGTCAAGGAACCAACTCAACCAAAAGCTTAAGCTGATGGTTGAGGCCCCAAGATATGTTATATACTCTAACATATAGTAACAAATAAGAATTGTGCTCCTCTCTATACTCAAGTTCCCGACAATTGATCCCTCGAGTTTTTGTGTTCACAGCTTTTACCTTTGTCACTCTCTACTCTATGTACTCACTTCATTAGAGCGAACTATAACTCACTCTTCTCTTAAAGTAACTCAAAAGTCTTCATATGGATAGACTCATATTCCTTTTTCCACACAATTCTCTTAAGGTTGCATTTGGGAATATGCATTTCATTTCAAATTTTAAATTTTTATTTTAAATTTATTATTGAAGAATTTGAGAATGACAAAGTTTTTGAAGTTATCCTCAAATTCTTTTTGTAACCACTTTTATAACAATAGAAGATTTGACTCAAATTCAAATTTGAATTTTTTCAATCAAATTCAAATTTGAATTTTTTCTTTATTTGCCAAACACTGCATTTGAATTAAATTTATATTTTCAAATGAAATCATCATTCCAAAACATAGCATAAGAGAATTCATCTTACCCCAAAGATAAGAGTTCATTGAAACCCTTATATACTTTCAGTGAACTATAAACTCTCCATAAAAATAATACTCCCCCCTATTCATTTTTAATGTCCTATTTGGCTTTTCAACACTATTCATCAATCACTCTTATTATATGTTTTATTATTAATCTATAAATTAAAACATAGTTAAGTGGGATCTTGTTTGATTCGTCTTATTGTAAATTTTATTAATATCAACTTTTTATAATTTTCACTTTAGCACAATTAGAGATATTTAAGATTAAAAACGTACATTGACAAATATGTTGAAACCAAATGGAACATTTAAAGTAAATAGGAGGGAGTAGAAAAATAAAGAAAAAATTAAATAATTTAACCTTTCACCCATCCATTGTGAATAATCCTAACTTTAGATTATTTTTAGTAAATCAACTTTTACCCTTAATTAGCTGTTAGCAAACTAATTTTGGAAAATAGGTTGTGTGGACTTACAAGAGGCGATTAATGGGCTGACTTTTGTTGACTCAGCTTAAGTAATAGTCTGTCGTTACTAACAGCAAACACAATCAAATCTTAGCATTGGAATGAGAGTGCTTATTTTGAGAAATAAGTTTTTCCCAAGCTTATTTTGGGAATTTTTCCCAAATAAGCTTATTTTGTTTAATTTTTTTAAAAATTAGGATGGTTGGTACCAAAAGGTTTAAATACCTTTCAATTGCAATGGCAATGTCCATTGGTGTAAATTGAGTCTCAAATCTACCAGATTGAGCGTGGCATTACTACTTTGAGTTTGTTTTGTATGGTTCCTTCCTATGACTATGAGTTGTTGAATGTGTTATTACACGAGGTGCATGAGATACTTTAACTGTTGTAAGGTACGTTCTCACAGTACGTGAGGTTTCTTTGTTAATTTGTTTGGTGGGACAATAATTAAAATTTTGGGAATTAAAATTTTTCGGTGCTTATTTTGACAATTTTTTTTATAATATTTTTTCAATTTTTCATTCCTTATACAATTTGCAAATGTGCTACAATATTAGGCTATATTATACAATTCAACCCAATCATACATACGTTGCGGACCATTTCAGCCCAATCATACATATGTTGCGTATCAATTCAGCCCAATGTAAAAAAAATTAAAAGGGAACAGATTTTGGACTTTCAAGTGCAAACCATTAACTTTGTTGGACCGTTCATTATTGCACTAAAATGAGAAAGATTGAAATAATTGAGATTATTTATCTACTTAATTCCAAATATAAGATTCGGAAAAACTTATGTCCCAAAATAAGCTTTCGTACGTCCAAGCCTAGCCTCGGGTAAGTCGCTGTTACTAACAGCGAATAAAGGGAAAAAAAAATTAAAAAGTTGAAAGTCGCTGTTACTAACAGCGACTATCAGGTTTTTTTTTTTTTTTTAATTTAAAAACTAAACTAGCCGTTGTTAATTAGAAAAATAGCCGTTAGGAATGTGAAAATAGCCGTTGTAATGTTGTTGTATAAATAGGTCCTTCATTTCTCATACTTCATTTTATTCATTCTACATTATTCTTCTTCTTTTCAATCAATTGTTAAAGTTAACATAAGGTATTTTGTTAGTTTTACTATTGTAAATGTAAATATTATTTTTGAAAATTCACTAACGTTACTATATTATATGTATTATGTAGATGTCAAAGGCGCATTGTATTGAAGAGCTTTGTGATTGTGGTTATGAAGTTGAGATTAATACTGATTGGAGCAACTTCGATCCAGGGCGTGAATTTGTTGCTTGCCCTTTCTACTTGGCTGACGGATTAGGATGCACATACTTTCGTTGGATTGCTCCGGAGGGTACAAAATGGCAGAGAGACTTAATAATACGGCTTGAGAAGGAAAAACAAGAGCTTAAAGATGAGGTATTTAATCTAAAGAGACAAATGAATGATATGGCACATAGGAAAGAAGAGACTGAAAGAATTATGAGAAAGTTAAATAAGCCTTCTTAGTTACGGACGCTAGTTTAACTTAATGCATGAAGTATGTAATTGGATTTGGATTTGTTGAACTTGCTTGAAATTGTGTTGAATGTTGAATAGCAACATCCTTATTTGGATATGATTGTATGTTTGTTTTTAATTAAATTTATGCTGCATTGTTCGCGGAATGATTCATCGCCCAAAAGTCTAAGAAGTTAACATCAATTCACTCATAATAAACGTGTGATACTACGGTAAAAATATATACATGTACATATATGTTACAATTTACACACAAAAGACCAACAGTTACAAATGAGTATGTACAAATGTTCAATAGTTACAAAACTATTGTAATGCTAATCCTCCTCCTGTACCCTGTCTAATTGTGACGGTTTACGACGCCTCCTACGATAGTAAGATGCAGTCGCATGACGCTCGGGTAAGGGAGGGGATTGATAGTGTGATGATGTGGCACCCTGTGAGGACCCGACACCGTAGTCCAGGCACGTTAAGTCAACCTCCTCAAGATGAACGTCGGGGTGATGAGGAGATGACTCGTACTCGTACGTAGTGGTGTGGGGCGCAGTTACTTCCGGAATGAAGTGTTGAAACTGCGTGCCTAGGAGTATGCCTTGGGCAATCTCCCGTACGGGCTCCTCTTGGGAGGAGCCGATGACTGATGCAATGCGCTGTGCCTGCAGTAAGACTTAATTATTAATGAAATGTTTAAAGTGTAAGTTGTATGGATAATAATCAATGTTGAAGAATACTTACAAAGTGTGTCATCGTCGGTGCTGCGGGATTGTACTGGGATGCCGCCAAGATACCTCGTGGTGTCATCCATCGGCGAGTAATGGAGAGGAACCACAGCATGTAATCCGCCGTAGTAGGTGCGCCTGCAGCGTCGATCGGCGCACCTTGGGCAAGCAGATCTAGCCTGTGCTCCCAACGAGCGACATGGCGTCAGTTGACCTCTAGCCAGTTCTTGGGTTCCCGACCCTTGCGAGAGTGGTGGAGCTCCGCTTCTGTGTCACATGGAGGCGGGATGCCCTGTACCATCCCAAATTGGCGCAGTACGCGCTCAGGGAGATGCACTTCGACTATGTCGAAGCAGATCAGAGGTACAGATGCTCTCCACGCCCCTGACATTATGCCCGAGTGCTGAGGCAATGCAGCGTATGCCTCAGCGGGGTAAGGGTCCCATAGAAACTAAACGTGAAAATTCGATTAATAAATTACTCAATTTGATACTTATAAAACAAGTTGTGGTGAAGTTGTTACCTGGTCAGCACGTAATAGATCGAGTTGATCGCGGTAGAACCCCACGCCCGATCTAGTGTGGGTCCTTGTTCGTCTTTCAAAGGACCACCGCGATCCATATGGCACATGCGGGGGAGGAAGCAGTGGTGGCGCAAATGCACCACGACCCACACTCCTCATCGGTTGACCAATGAGAACATGCTCCCATGCCCAAAGCTAAGAATTACCATTATAAGTAAGTAAAAGAGGTACAACAATATGTAATAAATGAAACAAAACGACAACATGTAAACTTATTATTACCTGTAGAATAATCAGGGGCCCAACGATCTCCTTCACGTTCTTCCGTGAAGCTTCACAAAGTCTCCTGTACAGATACGCTAGGGCTGCCGAACCCCGGCTGTACCCAAAGATGACCTCCCATGGCGCATCAAGCAACGTCAAGTACAATAGTTGTACTCGATTGCCAGTCTTGTCGGAGAACAAGACAGCACCAATCAGATAAAAGAGATACGCCCTAGTGTATCTCTCAACGGTGGCGTCATCAGCACCATCAGGGAGTTGTCCTCGTCGGTGTAGGTTGTATCACAATCCCAAGACCTCCAAGAGTTGTCCTCAAAGTGTTCATCTAGAGGGGGAACCAGTGCATAGGGTGTAGGAGCAACGATTGTTGGAATGTTTCCTAAGGTCATGTCATTAGCTAGAGCCTCTTCGTCAACACCCACATCGTCCTCAGAAGGAGCTTCAACGAATTCATTACTCTCACTATTAACATCATCCCAAGGCTCATTTGTATCTTGTAAGTTAAAAGTAACATCATTTGAAACTTGAAATTGAACTTGATTAGGTTCATTACAAGGATAAGAGGAAGATGGAATAAAGGGATTTTCGGTTTCTTGGGTAGGGAAGGGCGTATGAGAAGGGGCAGAAGAAGTTATATTCATAAATGCATTTGTTTCCACAACGTTCACATCTTCAATCCCTAGGGGTACCTCTTCTACATATAACTCTAAAGAAGGACTAGGGGTAGACCTTGAATACTCCCACATTGCATCTATAGCCTCCTCATCCTCAACCGGAAAAGCTAACAAATCTCCACTCAGATTGTATTTAAAACTTAAATTAACAGTACTTCTTGTAGTGTCAATGCCAATCCTAGAGCATATAAAATGTTTAAATTCATTCAAATCCATGTATGAGTTGCATGCAAACAGTTTACGTTTTCCCCCAACATACTTAACATTATTACTAGTTGATCGAATTGAACCATTCCAAAAGCATACAACAGTCACACGAAATGAAGCCATTTCTACAACAACACATAAAAAATCAACATCATCATCAAGTTCATAAATATATGACCACTATACATTTTACATTCAACAACAAATTCTGGAACAAACTTTTAAAAGTGAGGATCAATGTAAATAACAACTACATTTGACATAATCGTAGAGCTCAAGTGTAAATGCCCACTACACATGACATACAGTTTAAAATCACCACCAAATGAAAAAATTTATAATAAAAACGAACCTCAATTAGCTGTAGATCAAGAAGAATTACGTAATTGCAAGCTTGTCAACCTACATTAATGTGAAAATTGATTAAAACACAACAAACCCTAATTTTTCGAATATTGAAAAAAAAAACAAAAAAAATTACCTTAGGTCGATCTAGGAAGACTACAACACTAATTACTAGTACAAACTTGAAACTTGATCACTTTAGTTGAAGGAATGAAGTTTCTTACAAGGTTGGAATGAAGAAGGAGAAATTAGAGAGATTGCAGCTGAAAAACAAAATCGCGAAATGAACTGAGGAAGAAGATCTCTGGAAAATTATAAACCTGATAGTCGCTGTTAGTAACAGCGACTTTCAACTTTTTAATTTTTTTTTTCCCCTAATTCGCTGTTAGTAACAGCGACTTACCCGAGGCTAGGCTTGGACGTACGGAAGCTTATTTTGGGACATAAGTTTTTCCGAATCTTATATTTGGAATTAAGTAGATAAATAATCTCAATTATTTCAATCTTTCCTGAAATGAATACTCACATGGCCACATCACTGCATGGGCCCATAAGGCATATGCTATGTATTTGATTTTGATTTAATAATTATATGCAAATTCTTGTATGAGATGGTCTCACCGTAATACATGCTTTATGTTTGGGTTAAATAGCCCTATAATAGAAACTTTTAGCTTA
>NC_080055.1:505861-653361 GCF_026212465.1 Amaranthus tricolor | reverse complement strand
AAAAAGCCCTCATATAAGTAAAGTTTCGGTCATTTTTTCACTAACTATGTAGTTCAATAGTCATACACTTTGTTCGATCTATGTTAGAAGATACTTATACAAATACTAATTCTTAATTATAAGGATTAACTGAATTTGGGCCCTTTATAAGCTGAACCTTAGATAATTGCACCTTAAAACGACCCTTAGGAATAACCCTGTTTGGGAGGAAACGGACTTACACGACTTAATTGCATATATAGAGCATTATGAATCAAACTGTGAGAAAAAAGATACACATATTTTGTTTACTTGCCCATTCTCATGGGCTGTGTGGATGAGTATTCTTGATTGGTGTGGTGTAAAAGAAGCACTACAAAATTCATGTGTAGACTTCATAATGGGATGGAAGTAGGGATGCTAATTCAGTCCGAATCCGACTCTAGTCCGACTCGATCCGAGGAAAATAATTCGATTCGAGTCCGAGGAAAAGGTTATCCGACTCTAACTCCGACTTCACGATCCGAATCCGAGTTAGAGACGGACCGGAGTTGGACCTTATTAAAAATCCGACACTTCGACCCGACTCCGACCCTGAAGGAAATCCGACTTTAAATTTGACTTTTAACCCAATATTTGTTTCCTTTAAAACTCTGGACGTGACTAATTCAAGCTCTCTCTCATACTAATTGTAATTTTCGATTTTGAAAAACTACTTGGTATTTTTATTTAGATCAATCAATCAAAATACGACAAATCAGATCAAGACAAATAAAATATGCCAAATCAAAATGCGAGAAAATTTTGTTAAATTGTAGTATTAGGAATATTTTTCATGTTAAACTTGAATTCAAAGTACATATTTTTTTTTGTTAAATTGTATTGAAAAATATATTTTGTTAACTTCTTATGCTTTAAATCATTAGTACAATATCACAACGATAAAGTTTGATAATAATCTGACTCCGTATCCGACTCCGTTGGAGGTCCGAGAGTTCGATTCGGGGCAAACCTGGAGTATGCATAATCCGAGTTTAGTGGAGGTGGACTGAAAAAAAAAGTTCGACTAAAATCCGGAGTAAAGTCGAAGTATGTATAATTCGAGCCGAGTCCGACTCATTGCCATCCCTAGACGGAAGGGCCTTATAAAGAAAAAACAAAGAATTGCAAAGCTTTGGGAACTTGTCCTGATTTGTGTCATTACCTCGAACAAAATAAAGTGGCTTATAGTGTAAAGATTAGGGTATGATTGGTGGGTAATGAAACAGATGCTGTGATTCCATATTAATTATGATGTAATTGTGATTTTATACCCTGTTTTTAAGAATTGTGCAGTTAGGGAGTTCATTTGGGGGTATCAATGGTAGAAAATGGTGTTATGGTTTGGTGTATGGGTAAAGTTTTGTTCTTGGTGTTGTAATACATAGTCCACACCTTTGTTTGAATCTTGGGTGGCTTATGTCTTGTGTTTGCAAGTTTCAGTATTTTATTCTTAATAATATTCCTAATTTTTTTTAAAAAAAAAAAGATTATAAGAATGTGGTGAGAAGAGAGGAAAAAATGGGCAAAAGCACTGGAAAATTGTAGTTTACTAGAGATGTAAATGGAAAGTGAAGCCAAGAAATGGAAAATGGAAAAAGGAAGATATTGTACAATATTATTAAGACTAGATAAATTTGTTCCCCTCAAAAAAAAATTGTTTAGAAAAAGTAGTGTAAGGGTTTGTAAACTTTATATGGATAAGGATAAGAATTTTGACAAATTTATTTTTTTGTTTTTAAAAAATAGAAATCTGAAATAACAGTAAACAAACATATAATTAGGTATTAAAATATTTGAAAAAATAGTAAAGATGTACCTCTATTTAGGGATAGCACTGGGTCAGGCTCAGCTCGTATTATCCACCTTCCGACTTTACTCCGAATAAAACTCAAGTTATGCCTTTCAGTCCACCTCCACTCGAAGTCGGATTATGAATACTCCAACTTTGCTTCCGACTCGGACTCTCGGACCTCTGACGGAGTTCGGATTATTATCATGCTTTATTCTTATCGATATATACTAATGTTTTAAAATCATAAAAAAAAACTAGTAGAGTAATCTTTTAAATACAAATTAACAAAGAAAATACGTCCTTCAAATCTTAGAATTGCAATTAGAATTGTTAGAATCGTATAGAATCGCAACTAAAATCCTACAATTCTATTGATTCTACACAATTCTAAAAATACTCCACAAAAAATATTAAATTGGGTCTTAGCTTTTTCTTTCTTATAATTGAATTGAGAATCTTGACCATTATATGACTATTTTATGAACATCATGCGTGGGAGTTAGACTTTTAGCTTATTAATGAAAATTTTTGCTACCTTAGAGGGTTTTTTTATCTAGATTACTAGCTGAGTCTTGGTTTTATTTAGTGATACTGACTTATTAATAATTGAATTGGTTTTCATAATTGCTAATTTTTGAATTATTGATTGTGAAAATTTTCATTTGCTGTTATAAAATTTTTAGGGTTTTAAAATTGTTACAATATAACGTGGCTTTAATAAACCTATTACAAGATCACTGTACTAGGCATTGCTTAGTTTACTAAGGATCATTATCACTGTATCTACTTGTAGTGTTTGTTTTACTAATTGATTATATGATTAGTGTATATCTTTTTATGTTTGTCAATTCATAACAATAGAAAAAACAGAAACAAATAAATACTCTCTCCGTTCCCTTTTGTTTGTCCACTTTAAGTTTTTCCACTTTAGGAGAGAAACTTAAATTGGATTGTTGAAGTATATATTGAAGACAAAATAAATTCATATGGGATCTTGTAAGATTCGTCTTGATGCAAAAACTTTTAATATATAATTTTGCAATTTTTTATGATGCGTATTAAAAGATATCGAAGCTCAAATTTTGCTTTGAAATGTGTGCAACAACTAAAGTAGACAAACAAAAAAGAATACGGGGAGTAGTATATATGTATTTTTGAATAATAATAAAGTTTTTAAAATATTAAATGAATTTTAAATATTTTTTATAATAAAAATAGCTAAACAATATACATAAGCAATTACAACTTCTTATTTTTGCAAAATTCTTGAATCATTCGATTCTACGATCTAATTCTGAGAGTTGTTTTCTATTTAAGTTAAATTCACGCTTTTAACAACCTTGGTTGTAATTCATCCGATCTCTCTTATATTCAATTATAAAACCAAAAATATTATATTACGTTTAAAACTTTGAGCATTATATTATTAATTGATATTGAAATATAAGTTTTGTGAACTTGAGTTAATATGAAACACAAATCGAGTTTAGACTTTTTACTTGAATTTGATTTAATATATAACCCAGGTGTAAAGTTCACAAATTTGGTTCGAACAAACCTATTATCATTTTATTTTTAATATGAAGTTCGAATTTGTTCAAATTCAAAAATGGCTTGAATTCAAATTGGGAGTCGGGCGTCGGGTCGAGTCAAAGTCGGAGTAGGGTCGGAGTCGGATTGAAGTATCGGATTTTTTTATGAGGTCCGACTCCAGTTCGTCTCTAAATCGGACTCGAACTATATAATCGAATTCAGAATCAAATATTTCTTTTTCGGATTTGATTCGAATTAAACTCCTCAAATCGGATCGGGGCGATCCCAACTTCTATTAACTTTATAGAGATGAAGTGAAATTTGCTGTTTATAATTTACTTCATTCCTAATAATAAAATTTCTAAAATTGGACATATATTCTGATTTCAGCGGAGAAAAACTATGATTGGGCCAAATAAAGGCCCCACACCGGTACCTAAAAGGAGTATCCTCTCCGTAAACATTTAAATTTAAGTTTTGGAATGGTCTAACTCAAGAGAAAAAAGAAGCAGATAAGACCATCTTTGCGGAAGAAATTTTGTCTTGTGTTCAATTTCCTGCAGTCTGTACTCTGTAGTCAATAAATTCTGTTTTGGCTTTCATGTTTCCACTCCTCTCCACTAATTCCTTGTTTATTTGAAATTTTCAATTAAATTTTGGCCTTCAAAAACAAAATTAATCTTTCAATTTTATTTTGCTTCTCTTTCATACTTTTCCCTTTATTTTTGCTTTTTTTTCTCTACTTTTTTAGGGTTCTCGATACAACTTAACCAACTGCGACTCAGAATTGCCAGCTTTTTGAACTGGGTTTTTCTTCTTTTTAGTGGTAAGTTCACTTTTTTCTTTCCTTTCTTAGTGGGTATTTGTTGTAATTGTCATTTGGATACTGCAGATTATGATCAAGTAAGTTCAAAAGTAAAATTTCAATTTTGAATTTCCGGTATAATGTTCAGTTATTGTTTTTTTCTGTTGAATTTTATGATGATTAATTAATGGAAATCTGTTTTTGTATTAGCTATGTCACAGAATGATAATCATTTGGATTATTTGATGTTAAATTTCATGCCTTTTATTATGTTTTGATTTTGATATGTAAGTTATAGTGTTGTAAACCTCATTAGCTATTGTTTGTTTTGTTGGTGAATTTTTTTATAAATGGTCATTGAATCGATGCTAATTTGCATTGCCCTTATCATACAATGATGATTAATGGGATGATTGGGCATCAAAGATTTTGCCTTTTATCATGTTTTAATAATTTGATTAGATTGTTTGATTGTAGTTTGTTTCGTTGGCGATTTTATGATCAATGATAATTGAATCATCTGCTTTTGTATTGCTTGTACAGAATGACAATTGGATGATTGGGAATTGTTAGTTTTCCCATTTTACTGGTGTTTGGGTTGATTTATACTGATTTTGGAGTTTTGGGTCCGGGTGATAATTTGATAATTTTGAGAATGGCATCGTCTCGTGGTAATGTTCAATCTGATACTGCAAAAAAGGAGCAAATTATAACTGAGTTTTTCACTAAGACCCTTCAGATTATACTAGAATCTAGGTCACCCTATGTGTCATCACGAAATTATAGTGGAGAGCAGGCTCTATCATCTCCATCATCGTCATCTTCATCTCCTTCAAGCTTTAGGACTAGGGATAAGTGGTTCAATTTAGGTCTCAGGGAATGCCCTGCTGCTTTGGAAAATATAGATTTTTGGCGTCAAAGTAATCTCGAACCAATGGTAGTCGACGTTATATTGGTTCAACGCTCGATAGATTGGGATCCTTTGAGTTTTTCTCCACAAAGGGATTTTGTAAAAAACCCTACATTGAAAGAGCAGGTTTCGAATTTTATGAACTTGGAACTTGAAGAGTTTGGTGTTGAACCAAAGAATGAAAAGATTATAGAAAGATGGGTGGTACACTATGAGAGCCGTACGAGTAGAGATGGTGGCCAAGGGAGTAAAAAATCCAGTGGTAATTTGCACTCACTATATAAGAAGTCAATAGTGCTTTTGAGATCGTTGTATGTAACTATAAGACTTTTGCCTGCGTACAAACTCTTCAGAGATCTCATATCCTCTGGACAAATTCGGACATACTCACTTACACATCGTGTTTCATCTTTTGTTGAGCCCTTCACGAGGCGAGAAGAGGCTGATATGCAGAGATTTAATTTTTCTCCTATTGATACCGCCTGTGGTAGACTTTGTCTTTCAGTATCATATCGATCTGTACTTTCGGATGTCAGCTCAGAGCCATCAACTCCTATGTCTCCACAGGTTATACCAGATTATGTTGGGAGCCCATTAGCGAATCCACTTAAAAGGTTCCCCTCTCTTCCACGGTCTCATGGCTCACCATCATGCTCTCCATTTGCTAGACGTCATAGCTGGAGCTATGAAAACTATCGGGCCTCATCGCCGTCTAATTTTCCATCTCCATCGCCCACGTACTCGGACTCTCATTCTTCAGTATCTAAGTGTAGGTCTCATCTTCCCCCACCTTTGAGCTTGCCTCAGCATTTACCTGATGCCTTTCAAGCTTCTAGCAGAAATCTTGGGTATGATGAATATTGGCCTTCCCCTGTCTTTTCACCCTCCTCATCCCCTTCTCCACCAATGTACATTGCTGGAACTGATGCATCAAAGTATTTATCGAGATGTGAAAGTGCTCCTGTGCGCATTCCTACTAGTAAGGCTTTCAACAAGCAAACTTTGCCACCTTCTCCTCCCCCTAAGCTTACAAGAGCTGCCACTTTGAAATCGGATAGGTCTACATGTCGAAGTGGCTCATCAACTGAGAAGGTACTTTCTTTATAGCCATTAGTTGTCATTTACGCCTATGCATGTTGTTTTGTAGTGCTCAATGCAACTTTCTTTTTCAAATGTTGTAACTTTCTCTTATTTAGTTTTCTCTGGGGAGAGATGAAAGCGGAAGATATTCCGGGGCCAGATTATCAACAAACAGCTCACCAGGCATCTCTGTTTCTATGAGTTCTAGTAGGCCATCGTTTCATGATGATTTTGATGATGCTGAGTTCACTTGCCCATTTGTTGTGGATGATGATGACTTGATAGGTAACAGGTAATTGTAATCCTTTACACTCTATGCTTATTTTGACATGCTTGCGTCATATTTTCAATTTGATATGCTTTGGTGGGAACTAAGTCTGATTCATCCAACTCAAAGTAGAAAGTAGTGATTCAATATTAATATGAAACTATGTGTGATGTGAGTTGAAATTTGGAGGATAAAAATCTTGTTTTCTCTATCACTATGCATTTCCTACTTTATTAAATTAACTGCCATTAAGTTTTAAGTTGAAATTTCGCCTGTTCCATTTTGGATACCAGTATAAATTTTTCCTCTTACAGAAGATAAAGTGGGGCTTAATTTGTTTATGCTGCTCTCTGATACTTCAGAGGAGTATTAAGTAAAAACAAAAACTGCAATTAAGTTTCAAACTGGTGAGAAAAAAGAAGTAAAAGCATGTTTTACATTAAGTGTCTTTAAATCTGGGGGAAGCAAATAATACTTCATTAGCTCACTCTTCAGTAGGTCATTCATAGATTTGGTGTTGAATTGTATAAGTCAGTGAGCCATGCTCACAAGGCAGAAGCTCACAAGACAGAGGTTGAGATTAGATATTTTATACTGGGTATCTCTTTATAGTCATTAATAAGTGAATTTCTATAACGCATAACTTATAAGTAACAATCGAGAACATGCTAATGTACCATTTAGATTTGATATACCAATTATCTCCCAAATACCTAATGTGGTTGTATCTTTTGGAGATCAAATACTCGGGCCTAAGTTGAAAAATCATTAGTATTAGCGGCTACAGATTCGAGTTCCTTTAGCTGGATGATTTATTGAACCATCCATAACCTCCTTATTTTTTCGATGTAAAATTAGATCTCATTTAATATGTCTTCAAGACTTCCCCTTTGCAATTGGAAATTTTATAGCATGAACCTTAAAAAAGTCTTATTATTTGAACTTTGACGGTCCTAATTTTATCTGTTGATGTAATCATGACCAAGTATATCTAAGTTGTGAACATTGGACACTCGAGGAAGAGAAGAGGATGTGAAATCAATAAAAAACAAAGCCAACCAACAACACACACAAACAAGGCATGCAAGAACAAAACAAGAACACAAGAACTTTAATGGTACCTTAAAGTACCCTCCCCCAGAATCAAAGGTTTATGTTTCTTAATGTGAATTCAATAACTCCAATAAAAATTCTCTCACAAAACCTCACTATTAAAGCTCCCTAAAACTCCAATGGGATTTCTCTTTGACATGTTCATTTTGGACACTCGTATACTATTATTCCTCTTACATAAGAAAAGTGGATCTTTTAGAATTTTTTAGGTCATTCATAGATGTCATGTTGAATTAAAAAGGGGAATCTCGACACACAAAGCGTGGGTCCAAGGAAGGGTCTTACCATGAAGGCAAACCTTACCCAACATCTCTACACGAGACTACTTCTTAGACTTGAACTCGAACTCGAACTCAAACTTGTGACCTTTCAGTCACACAGCACCTGAACTAGGGTACTAAGGCTCTAACGATAGAGCTTGAGATGAGATACTCCCTTCGTCCCTATGTAATGTTCCCATTTTCCTTTTTTGGAAATTCTGTTTGGTGTGCCCCTAAAGAATATTTCTATTTACGTTGCATTTTTTGAACATAATTAGCCTTAGTCGTCCTAATTCTAATATTTTTAATGCTTAATGTCCCCACATGTTTTCCAATAACTTTATTTTGACATTTTTATAATACTTATGGTCCCCTCATGTTTCCCACTAACTATTTTACATTTTTTTAATGTTTACGATCTCCATATGTTTCCACTAACTTTATTTTATGTATTTCTTTTCATGTTTATGGTCCCCGTTTTTCTCTATTTATTTTATTATGCAATATATCTTAACCATCTAAAAGATTTAACATTCCTTAACTTCCTTGAACATTCTGAACTAAGTATGCTTTGTTAAGGTCCAATTTTATTATATAGAAGCTTTTGATGATTGTAAATATTAAGATTTTTAAGTGATTAGAATCTACAAAAAGTTGTTCTCTTTCAAGGGGAGTTGCAGGTGCATATTCCTAACTTATGCTTCTTCCTTTATGAGTGAAGCAAAGTGGGTCTATAGCAAGATTCCACTAAGATCAAAGTGGGTGAAGCTTTGATTGAGAGTTAGAAGGTAAGGGCTTCTTGGTGACTGAAATCAACGGAGTTTTTATCCAAGATCAGTTTCATCTGATCATATCCTTCCATTTTCATGCAATGTTCATTAAGGGTCCACTAAACTCTTGCATTCAATCACCTAGATTGGATTCTTGGATTCATTGGCCTAATCCTTAGTTCCAAACTTGGATCACTTTCATTTAGGGAACATCAAATAAGAATGAAGGGAGTATTTTATACATAATTTATCTCTAATAAGTGATGACTAATGAGACTTTTTTTAGTGTTGGGCTTTAATATGTGTTATGAATGTCTATTATACTTAACTAATAATTAACAGTAGAGAGAAGACCCAAGCCTAGGTTAGACAATCATCAATAATAGCAGCTGCAGGTCAGATTCTTTTTACTGGATACTTCTTTGAACTGTCAATATTCCGTAATCTCCTGATCCTTTTGATTGATGAAGAAGTTATAGCTAATTTTGTGTCCTAAAGATTTCCCTTTTGCAATTGGAATAATTAGTGTAGCATAATTCACTTTTTAATTTTGCAATTCGCCAAAAAATGGCACAAAATTAGCCCAAAAACAACTATAATTCACTTTTTTCAGTTCGCAGAGAGATTAGCAAATCATGTACCCTGGCTATATCATGAAAGTTAACAAAGTCATTGTGTTTGTTTTAAGGTCTTGAATTTATTTGTTGGTATGATTATGAATGGTTTTGAACTTTTTACATGTTAGATCTCTTTGGTGTTCTGCAATGCCCATGTGTTATCGTGTATCCAAATTTAATTTGAGATCTACTAGTCATGCTCACGATCAAGTAACAGAGTCTTGTTTAATGGGACCTAGTAAGGATGCTTTGTTCACGGTACCCTAAGATGATGGCATACTCTGTTCAACTGTAGATGGTTGGAGGCTTGGAGCGTATTATGACCTTATAATGTGGTTAAAGTATAAACTAAAAATCGACCTATTTGTCTTTTTTGTTAGCAAAAGCGAAAATGCATAAGGATTTCAGTGACTATAAGTAACAAATACTCGCTTTATCCTTAAATTTGCATTTCCATGTGTTCTCTTCTAATGAGTTAACGAAATGGGTAAAGTATGTGGGACTGAAGAGAGAAATTTGAGAGAAAATATATACTTTTCCTCTAAAAAGGAAACGGGTGCAATCGTGCAATTCCTTAGACTTTAATGGAAAATATCCTAGTGGGTGACATTTAGTGACTTAGAGGGTTTGTATGATGGCAAAGCCACAATCCCCGCAATCACGTATGGCTAAACATCTCCATCAATATGAACTTGTTGAACTTGTACCGTTGCTACTGCCCTTTTATCGCCAATATACTATACTCACTCAGAAGTCATATACTCTATTTGTGACTTTAGCGAGTAAGGTAGACTTTGAATGTGACTTCTGTAATTAAACTTTTTTCCCTATGAGTTATTTGACAGTTGAACTGAATCAAGATTTCATCTGGTCTCAAGATGAGCGTCTTTGTTGTTGCTGTCTTCCCTCAACTAATCTCTATTTAGTGGTGTTGTTATTCAAGTTTTCTGCAATGTTTAATGTAGAAAGCCCGTGTTTTCCTTGTAAGGAGATTTGATATGATGCATGGTCTAGTTTAAATCTTTATGCCTAATACCAATAGGTAATTTGGTCTGGTGTGAATCTCTTCGGTCTACTCTTGTTGTCACTAAACATTGTCTGTACTTCTACTCTAAACTGTCATGTTGATACTTGGTTAATTTGTTTCAATGTGCGATTTAAGTTCCCAAATTTCATAAATTTTTCATCAACAAGACTTTGATGGAAATGAGTTCTTGAAATAATGTGAAGAGAAGATAATCATGACTGGTTTGGTCTAAAGCATTTCAATATTGTGTTGTCTGATTACATTGAACGTAAATGGGTGCTAATAAGTTCTTGAAATGAGCTGATAAGAACATTGCCTTAGATCTATAGTTTATGTATAGACCTTGGGTTGGATTAAAGTATAGCAATTTTGTTGCGGCACTCTATTGCCGACAAATTGCTCTGATCATAGCCCTTGCATGTTGTGTGTGAAATGTTTGACGAGGTTTCCTGTCTTAGTTTGTCTTTCAAAGTCATTGTAGGATATGTATAGGGGTGAAAGTTATTCGAATAAAAACCGTAAACCAAATAAATCCAAACAGAATAAGAAATTTGATTTGGACTTGGTATAAACTGGTTTGGTTTCAGATTGGAAATTTCAAATCCGAAATATTTTGGTTTGGATTTTGTTGAAGCCTACTAAAAATCAAAAAACCGAAATTCTAAATCAAATTAAAATAGGAGCTCACTTTTTACATTGAATTAAGCTACTAGTTGAGTGAATCTTGTGCAAACCCACATGCAAAAAGATAACTTTAATTGACGATAAAAAAAACCCACATGATTTGAATTGCAGCCCAATTCGCTTTGATTTGGATTGAAAAGTAAAAAACCAAAGTAAATTTGTTTTGATTTGGTTTTATGAAAAAACCAAATAGCAAACTTCCACCCCTAGATATGTATTTCACTTCTGAACAATAAGTCCTTTTGAGACCACATTTTACTTAAAATCAGATGTCGTCCAAAAGCAAAAATGATACCATTTGATCGATCATAAAAATGGTATCGTTTTTATTTTCTTTTGGTCCCTTTTCTTTTTTTGCTACTTGACAAACTTATAGGTAAAGCCGTATTAGTTTGGACATGATCACTTATTTTTACGCACTCTCCGCAGGCCTGAATCCTTCTATAAGAAAGGGCAACCAAATGACCTACAAGAACATGGAGGATCCGGCCCTGTTAGAAAATCCCAAGACGCTGCGGTTGGTGCTGTGGTGCTGATGCTGAAAAAGGCTCCACCTCTTCGGCAGGATTCACAGGGCCGCAACAATGAACAATCTCTTCTAAAATCGGATGATCAGCAATCTCAGAAGGCGGCTGGCACTAGCCTATTATCGTCAAGCCTTACACCGTCGAAAACAACCGCTGATGCTTTGGAAGAGCTTCGGGGATATAAAGACTTGAGGGACTTTTTGCTTATTCAAGGGAACAAGTCGCGTATGAAAGGATCTTCGAGTGAAGAATCCTAGTACATAACAAGCGTCTCCTACTTATCAGTCTTCCGTTTCTGTACATAGTATCTTGCTTTAAAGTTCTGACCTTGTGTTTTTCGTCTACTAATCTGTTCCGAGCACCCTCTACAAGAAGGGTGATGAAAGTCGAGAGAGTTATGAAGAAAGTGAGAATCGGGCTCTGTGTTTTTGTTTTACAGAAGTTCAATTTCTGACTAATGACTTATATTACCATGTATAAAAGCCTAAATCTATATTTATGTTTGATGGTGTATACATGTGTGTTGGAGAAAGATGAAACACAAGGCAATATGGGCTATATGGCGGCAATCTTGACTAGTGAACATTGATATTTTGCATGTATATAAAAATCCATTATAAACATTTCCAAAGTTTGTACAAAATTTGAGAAGCAAGTTTCTTGTATCGTTGAAAAAGAAGTGAATGTTGTGTTGAGGTTTTTGGTACTTGTTTTTCATGGGAACAACGGCTTTAGCCATTAGGTGTAGGCACTTTTTAGAGGTGTCATTACCATATAGTAAAATAGTGGCGGATTCAAAATATAATGTCACCGGTAGCACCAATATATAATTAAATATTAAGAAAATTTTGTTTGTAGGGATTTAGAGCTATAAAAAGTATAAAATAACACAAAAAAAGAAAGGAAAATTTATCTAGAATAATTCAACTTATAACTGATTTTCCTACAATAATTTTAATTTTTTATTAAATTTGAATAATCCTAATCATAAGGGAAGCTAGCTAAGAATGCACCAAAGTAACACAAGAGTATTACTTATACAACAAGTCATTTTGCATAAAAAAAAATAAAAAAGAAATAGAAAACTAAATTAAATAATGAAAAATTTTAAATTTTTAAAAATTTAAAAGAGAAATTAAGTAAGTTTATTTTTTAATTTCAACTTTAAAATTTTAATATTTTTGATTTTTGATTCTATTTTTTTTTAAGCAATTAACTTTAGTAAGTAACCTAAAATTAAGATTATTCATGATTTATAAAAGTTAAAATTATATAGGAAAATAAATAAAATATTAAATTATTTTAAATAATTTTTCTAAAAACTATTGTGCCAATAAAAAGATAAACTCCAGCAACCTCTTCGTATATTATAGTTCCAGATGATTTTTTCATCGAACAAGACACAAATTTTTGGTTAGCAGAAACAAAAAGATGATAGTTGGAGACTACATTTTAAGAGAAAAGATCAGTGAAAACCCATTATCCACTATTTGGAGAGCTAATCACAGAAAAGATCCTGACTTTAAAGATGTAGCTTTGAAGAAAATCTTCCTTTCTATGTTAACCCCAAAACTGAAAACTTGCCTTGATTGTGAGCTCAACTTTTTATCTTCTGTTAATCACCCTAACATCATCCGTCTTGTCAAATTTTTCCAGGTTTTTATCTTTTTATTTCTTCATTTTATTCTTTTATTATTTGGATTGCCAATTTGTTTGTGCTCTTATTATGTTTTTGGGTTTTGGTTGATCATTCTATTTACCATTTTTACTGGTGGGTTCAACAGATTATCATCCGATTTGGGTATTTGGGTTTTTTGATAGTAGTATTTTCTGCAAATTGATTCTTGTTACTCAAACTTGAAGGTTATAGCTTATGTTAATGTTATTCATCCAATATTTTGATTGCCAATTTGTTAATAGCCCTATTATTTTTCTGGGTTTTGCTTGTTGCTCATTGCCTTTCATCATTTCTTATTAATCAGAAAATTTGGGAATTTTAAGTTGGGCTTGTAATAGTTCTTTGGGTAAAATGATTTATTGTAACATTAACTTGAATTATATAGTGTGTGTTACTCAAACTTGGATACTTGTGGTTGACTGAATTAGTTTGAGTATATTTTGTTAAAGAAATTCCATAGACTTTGGCCCAAAGTGAGTTATCAATGTCATTCCAATGTCGGAATGTCAAGGATCGGACCCATGTACTCGGGAGTAATATAGAGTTCAAGTAACATTGGTTATTGGCTTATTGCTTGATGGTGTATGGCAGCAGTAAAATGATAAGCCTTTCTAGGTTTTGATGGTGTGTTTTGACCAATTATTGTAAAACTGTATACACACTAAGATGGGGATATAATGTGGTATTGGGAGATTGTATTAATTTTAACTTTTGATCTATGACATTAGGTTTTGTTTTGTAAATTAGATAACGTGTGGCTACTATGTTGTCATAACTCCCGCCCTCTTTCCTTGTCCAGGCCGAAGGTTGCATATTTTTGGTCTTTGAGTTCTGTAATGGGGGCAATTTAGCTTCTTATATACGTCGCAATGGTAGAGTCCGAGAGCAAATTGCTAGAGACTTTATGTATCAACTAGGTAAGTAGGTTTTATTGTATGTGCAGCTATGATCGTGAACGTTTGTTAGCTGTTTTGTTTAGAAAATCTCATAGGGTATCACTTGCAGGAACTGGTTTAAGAATACTGCAAAGCCATCAAATTGTCCATCGTGATTTGAAGCCAGAGGTATTGTTATTAGTGCTCATGTTCTTTTTAACACTGGATGCATTGCTTGCTTTTATTTGTGGTTGCAAAACTGATTTTTTTGATGAACTAATGATAAAGGAATTTATGTTGCCAAAAGCCATTGGTTAATCATACGAGTACTTTAAGAGGAGGCTTGTCCTAGGAGATTTTAATTAAGAGTAAAAAAAGGCTGCATATTAGCATGTAATGACATTGGAAGAATGTCACTATGTAGTGATTGGAAGAGTGTGTGACCAGGTTTTTGAGGGAATTTGAGCTTATTGATAAACTGCAATTTCTGAGACTCTTCAAATAAAAGTATCCAAATGGAGTTTACGAGTATACGTAGGATAGAAGATTTGCCTCTATGATGAAGTGATGGTGTTCAAGAATAGTTGAAAGCATAATTTTGCAAAATTCTCTGTGTGGCTGGTGACGTGAGAATTTCTTTGTAATAGACGGAAATGGAAATACAGATTTCAGGTAAAGGGCAAATGGTTTTTCAATCAATTAGAAATGTGGAAGGGTATACTTTTGAAATAATAAATCAACTGTTTAGCCTAGGAACCTGAAGTATCTTTGTGCGTGTGTTTTTGACAATTAAGTATGAACGAAGATGGTAGCTGTGTTAGATGAGGTTCTTTCAAAATGTGTTTTGCAAAAAAAAATATAACATTCTTTTACACTATGTTTGGATATCAAATTAGGAGAGAAGAGAAAGAAAAGGAAGGGGAAGGCAAGGAAGGAAAAGGAAGGGGAGGGGAAGAGACAGAACCATTGTTTGTATTGGATGGAAGGGGAGGGGAAAGAAAGGAAATTTCATTTTTCTTCCAAATTTTTACTCTTATGGAGAGATTTGAATGTTAACGAAATGAAAGGACTTTATCCCTCCAAATCTTTTCCCTTCAATTCCCCTCCCTCCCTTTTTGCTATCAGATATCCAAACAAGGGGATCTCCATCCCTTCAAATCTTTTCCTTTCTTTTTTCTCCATTTTTTTCCATCTAAACAAAGCCTTAGAGTAAATGATCCATGAAGGGGAAGAGCGTAGTCAGATAAAGAATTTCCCTTGAGTTTCATTAAGAATTTCCCTTCATAAGAGGTTTTCCACGCATAAAACTTAAAAGCTTTCATTTGCTCATGAAGTTTGTTTGACAAAGACTGGATATCTATACCTAACTCAATTGGGAAAATGACAAATACCCCCTCCCTCCCCAAGCTATTTAAGATTGTTAAAAGTTCACGTTTGGCTCTGCAGAACATTCTATTATCCAGTTCGGACAGTGGCGTACTACTAAAGATAGCTGATTTTGGCTTTTCAAGGTAAGTAATCAATGCCAGCTAACATTTTTATTTCTTATTTCTCGAAGGAAAAGTCTTATGCTTTACTACTTGCATTCCGTATAATTTCCTCCAAAGTTTGGCCATACTAAGTAAGGTAAAGGTTGTATTTATAGTATGTTTCATTTGGTTTCTATTGCTCTTCATGTGTAGAATTTTAATCTCGGGAGATTACGCTGAATTTGTATGTGGCTCACCTTTGTATATGGCGCCCGAAATGTTGGGATTTCAACGATATGATCATAAGGTAAGAATAATACTTGCATCTACATTATTGCAAAAGGGTTGGAATGGCTTACGTAAAGCGTTATACTTTACCCTAGGTTGACATGTGGAGTATTGGGGCAATACTTTTTGAGCTTTTGAATGGTTACCCACCTTTCCGCGGAAGGACTAATGTTCAGGTAGTTATTTTTTTTGCTTATATTGTGAGCTTGTTGCAGCCTTTTCTAATTACTTCGTATTATTTCATTTTCAGCTCTTGAAGAACATCAAGTCCGCTGTAGGCTTACCATTTTCGCAGATTGTCCTACAAAAGATACATCCAGACTGCTTTGACTTGTGTACTAGGCTGTTGTGTGTGAATCCAGGTTGGCATTTACTAACCATGAAAATCTTACAAATATCTGAATAGATTATAGCATGTTTTTTGGCACTCGGTGTGTTTTTTTGGCTTTGTATTTATATTGATTTACAGCCGACAGACTGTCATTCGAAGAGTTTTACTGCCATAAGTTCTTAGTGCGAAAAAAGGAGGGCTTGTGACGAAGTATTCTGCTCAATCTTAAAGGATCCATGTTGAGAGAATTTAGTTGGCTTGTTCTGCATGTCTGATCCATTGTTTTGGTATGATTTCACTTTTATTTCTCCTCGTTCCTAACAATTCATAATTTCCGACACTCACTTACTTTCTTTCAATATGTTCTAGATTTTAGGTGTGTTTGGCGAAATATCTTATTGGGCAATTTAAGCTTATTTTGATACAAATAGAGGGTTGGATGGTCAAATCAATCAATGCTAATGTTTGGAAAACTAGCTGGTTGAAACAGCTTATTATTATAAATAAGTTGTTTTTAAACAAGCTGCTCATAGTAGCGGGTTCAAAATCCGCGTGTCAAACCTGTTAACAAAATCAATCATTGTATTCAGCTACTAGCTATCACTCGTTTGTCAAACACTCCCTTTATTGAGATTTAAACATCCTACGCATTTAGACGTCACTAGGGTAGGGTTGCATAAATTTAGACTGTTACAACCCCTAGCAAGACCCAAATGGAGTGGTTCTTTTTGCCCTTTTGGCTTTATGAGATCAAAATAATAGCTTTAGTTCCCTTAATTGTTTAGTGTATAATCGTTGTGATCCCATAGCGTAAGTTGTTTTTGATTCAAATGATCAAGAGATTTTTTAATTTTTAGTAATGATCTGAAGTGGCTTACGCAGAACAATTACTCGAAAAACAACAAGCATGCCCAGCGCTGAAATAAACGGAGCTTAGAGGTCCTGTTATACTCTTGTAGCGTGAATACCTGATCGTGCGTTGCTTACATATGGTTCGTTTGGAGTTTGGTGCCTTTAGTCGTGTACTCGTGTTATGGCTCAAAAAATTACCAATTATTTTCATATAAGAAGTTTCTAGACACGAAGGAGCAGTATGCTCTTGCGCTTGGACATTTGGTTGAGCAAATAAGCAAAGCAGTAAGCAGAAGGTTCTAAAGTGAAAAGCTCAGCTGAGGTGCTATATACGCTCGAACGAGCATCACCCCTGGCGAATGCTGTTTTGATTTGGGAGCGTTTGATCTCAATTGCTCAAACGAGCAGATGGTACGTTCATTCGAGAACGGGCCAATGAGGAGAAACTTATCTTATTTAGAGCATATTTTTACAATGATCGCGTCTTATTAGCTATGGTATTATATCATACCCTCATAATCATAATCCTGATTATATATCCACATGAAAACCCTAAATACTGTAACTCTTCTTTTTCTCAGTTTGTTCTTTGAACTTTATTGTTATTTATAAATCAATAAAAGAGTATGGTTCTGAGAGGACGTAGTCCAAGTTGGAGGAATCTCGTCAATTTTATTGCCATTGCTTTTGTGGCTTTGGTCAGCAAAGCTTTACAAGCCACTATATATGGCAAAAGGTCACCTTATGTTAGAAAAATAATTAAATTATGCAACTTAATGAAAATAAGACATTTATAACAAAGAGTTACTAATGTTGGGACGGATAGAAAAATGGCTCCGTATGAACTCTTTTTAGTAAAAATTGCTAAAGAATTACTGAATTAGTCTCTTTTGTTAGTCTTTTAATTATTTTATTTATTGTTTTAGTTCTTTAGTTATTAAATACCAATATGCTTTGTTTCTTGAAAAAACCACAAAAAAGTTAGACATAAGAAAATGAATGCTTGAGGTCAATAGTCGATACTCAAGAAAATGATCGATACTCAAGAAAATGATGGATGCATGGTTAGGGTATTTTATTGGTTTTCCTTATATTTATGAAATTAACAAAATTTTAGACTCACTGATGTAGGATCACCTACATCTAGTTCTCCTGAGCTAACCAAGATCAATATAATGATACATCAAATGGAAGACGCTCAAATTCAAGTTCCAAAACTGAAGTCCTTTAATTTCGTAGTCATAAACTAAGTCTTCTTTTTTGGGTCATTTTATTATTTAAGTCGTTTATTTTATTTCGAGTATTTGGGTCTTTTGTTTTGTTCGAGATGATTAAAGCCAGGTTTAGGATCAAGCTTAATCATTTCTCATGCTTAGTTAGTCGAGTTGTACTTTTCTTTTATTTGAGTTTAGTATTTAATTTTGCTCATGGGTCGAATATTATGCGATTGAAACACAAGCAAGCAGCTGAAAATATCAAGCAAATAAACCAAGGAAATATGAAGAATATAAATATGAAGGTTCAGCAAGTGGAAGATTAAAAAAATATTTAGCAAAATCAAGTTGTTTGAGACAGCAAATAATCCAAGGAAATATGAAGAATATAAATATGAAGGTTCAGCAAGTGGAAGATTAAAAAAAATTTATTTGGCAAAATCAAGACGTTTGAGACACCACTTGCAGCCGAAATTTTGAGCACTATTTCTTGAAGATTGTGAGGGATATATCATGAAGATCTTATCTACTTTCAGCCCCAAAATATCATTTGAAGATTAAGCAAACATATTGCAAATAATAGCTGATTTGTAGCCATTGCAAGTAGGTGTATGTAGCCGTTGCATGTGGATGTCATTTCTGAATTTTCTTTGCTATTTTGTAATCCTTGTTGGCTTATCTCCTTATAGTATAAATAGGGCTTAGCTTGTTTCTTATATTATTCAACACTTTAATACAAACTTCCTATTGAGCAATTTTCCATGTTCTTATTTGCAATTTACTTTAACTTGGATTAGTTTAAGTAATTTGAAGTTCCTATACTTTTCATTCTTTTGACTAAAGATTGAATGTGTTCTTAGGAGCCCTTAGATTTGTTTCGTGGTGTAACTGTATCGAAGCAACCTTTGGCAAGCCATTTTCAGTTTGAGAAATCAACACTTACCTTTCACTTTTTTTCCTTGTTTTAAAACCACAAAATTCACAAAAACAAAATCCATTAAAACGAAAACAGCAACTACGTGTGCGTATAGCTTGGTTTAGTTTTGAGACATAACCAATCTATATCACTCACGTCTTAAGATATATTGTCTATCCAAATAAATAGACTATTACTATCATCATTTCATAAATAATTCATAAAGTGATGTGGATAAGTATGTTGAAACTCGTAAGAAGCTTTTAAGAGGCGTTTATGATTTTATACAATTGTATATAACTTGGACATAGCTATGTCTAGTCGTGTTATCGTCTTCATACGTCCCATTAGATTTTGTCTCAGTCGTTGTTAACACAATCAATAGTCAAAATGATAGTTTTATGTATATCTTCTTCATCCTTCTTTACTTCATATGTAGAAATATATAATTTTCTTAAATTATCAAAATATAAAATTTAAAATTTTTAATTATCGAGAATTATAAAGAATATCCTTTTAATTTCGGCTTCTACTGGCACTGAATTCTATTTTTAGTGTATGTAAGAGAGTGTTTGATGAAAAAGAACTCATGTGATACCCATAGATTTAGCTTTGAAAAGGATTGATAGACTACTCATAAAAACACGGTGCATCTTCTTTTCATGATAGTCCGTTTGCTTAGAACTCCACAATTAAGCGTGCTGGATGGGGAGCAATCTTAGGGTGGGCGACCTCCTGAGAAATTTTTCCAGGCGAGCTAGAAAGACTTGTGTTAATCTGTAGGGGCAATCTACAATCTCTATGAGTAGTCACCAGTTGTCCGTTGGGCTGGGGTGTTACAACTCGTCTTGCTTCAAACACTATATAAATATGTGTTGGCAAAAAAGATTAAGATCAAAATAATACAAGAAGACGCAGACTACAGAATGATGATGATCAAGAAAATAATGATTCATGGATGATGATAGTAACTTATGCATCATCAAGAGGATAGGTAGCAAAGACAGCAAACCAATAAGAAGATGACGATGAAATGACGCATATGATAGCACAATAAAAGAATGACCAACTACTACAATTAAAAGGCATGACGAGAACTACAATGACTTTAATTTATTCAAGATATCTAGGTAGGTTAGTATTCATTCGAAACATTAAATTCAAGTCTTCTTTCTCTCTTTTTTTTTAATTAATCGTTTGTATTTTTACTTTCTCATTAATATATTAACTATATTTGTTATCTTCTTTTTAGTTAATTTTTTAATGATAATTGACATGCAATAAATTTTTAAAAATACACAATTAAAACATGTCACACATTATTTTATATTTTATATTACTTTTTACATTTATATTTAGAGTAAATACCAGGGGTAATCTTTAGGGGGTGCGTCGGTGCGGGGTATACAATTGCATAGGGCCTCCAAACCTAAAACGTTTCATATGCAAAAAATTTATATTAAAATTACATATTAATGAGGTTAAGTAGTTGGTGAGAGTTTTACTTAACATATTAATGATCATAGGATTAAATCTAATTAATTATATTTTATTTTCTTATTTCTTTTATCTATTTCCAAAGCAATCCTTTTAACATCAAACATCTTCTCTTACATCATTTAATTTTCCCCCATTCCTTAAACATCAATAACCACTAGAGATAATCAACATTTTATTTCTTAATTTTTCAATTTTTTAAACTTTTACACTTTTTTTATTATTTTCCATCAAACCCATTACTTTTTTTCTCTTCCTTCTTAACTTTACAGAAGAAAATTTAATTTTAAACAAATTATTTTAAGTTATTTATAAAATTATTATTAACGAGTTAGAAATTGCGATAAGTTTTTATTTAATATAGTACTTAAATTTGGAATTGTGTTGAGTTTATATTTTAGTTTAAGAAAATCTCTTTCTTCAATTATGAAGAATCCCAAATTTAGAAATTTATAAAAAATAAACCGGATCTTAAAATACTTTACTCCGCCCCTGATAAAAACAATAATAAGAACTAAACCGATGATCCAACCTGTGAGTTGAGTTACCTGAAATCGCATCTTAAATTGCCAAGAAATCGAAATGAGAACTAAGACCAAGCCCCTGTAGTCTGAATTAGGTTCACTTTGGTGAAATCGGAATGCACAAATATTTGTATGAGACGGTCTCACTATAAGATATGCTTCATACTTGGGTTAAATAGTTTGATAATACAAAATTTTGGCTTATAGACTTCTTCTTTTAAGATCGTTTCACTGTAAAAATCTCATACAAAAGGGACCGACTGAAATGAGATGGAATGGGAACCTTTAACAAACCCAACCCGAACCGTTGCCATTATTAGTGCCCACAGTGGGCGAACAGCCCATCTCCAAAATGCCGAAGCAAGCAAAAGTTTGGCGCCAATTTCAAAATTTTCCCACCCCTAATCCACTATTTCTTCATTCTTCGCTCTGTCAATCAAAAACACTGTATAAAAAATTTGTTTTAAAACCCTAGAAATAAATTTTTCATTAATCTCCTTTCAAACTTAAAACCCTAAAATAAGAAAAACGAATTTCATTCAAAATCAAAGTCCGGAATGGGGAAAAACGACGTTGAACTAGCAGCTGCAAAAAAGGCATATAAGAGTGCAAACGATATCGGGAATCGGAAAGAAGAAGCAAGATGGGCAAATGTAATTGGGGATATTCTTAAGGAAAAAGGCGAGTATTGTAAAGCTATTAAATGGCTAAGAATTGATTATCAAATTTCTTCTGATTATTTGGTTGAAAAAGATCGTCTTCCTGCCTGTCAATCCATTGGCGAACTTTATTTGCGCATACAAGATTATGAAAATGCTCTTTATTATCAGGTACTTTTTAAATCTCTTTTTCGATTTTTACTACCTAGGGTTTTACTAGGGAATTTTGGAAGTGTACATTTTGATTTGGTTGCTTGAATTGTTTTGGGGTTGTTATATATGGATTTTAGGGATTGCCCTTGAAAATTTGAATTTAAAGTATTTTTTTGTTTTGTGTTGATTTTGTTGTTTGGTAATTGCATAAAATCTTGATTTGGGTTTCTTTTAGTGGATTCGTAACTGCCAATTTGATTTGGGGTGCAAAAATTTTGTTGGTTTATTATCTTAGTATTACAAGAAAAGCTCTTTATTCGTCCTAAGTTGTCGTTCATACTGGTAAATTCAATATGGGTTGATCATTGTAAAATCATTTTCTTTATAATTGCTAATTGTCTCAATAAACTAATGTGGAATCAAGAGATTGCATTGATAGATGGGAGATAGGAGTTTCTGCACAGCACAAGATGTAATCCGTGCTCTTTCAGTTCATCTAATCTGAAATGAATCCTTTTTGGATTCCTATTTCACTACTCAGTAAAACTCCATATTTGTCCTTAAATGTATTTCATTTTTAGCTTTTGTTTTTTTTTGTTGCTAATACTTGATGCTTGTATATTTGTGTCTTTTATTATTGTAGAAAGAGCATTTACAGCTTGCCAAAGATGCAGATAATCTGATTGAGCAACAAAGAGCCAGCACACAGCTTGGGCGTACATATCATGAAGTATTCTCTAAATATGAGGATCATTCTGCGCTCCACAAGGCTAAAAAGTATTTCAAGTCTGCTATGGATCTTGCTCGAACTCTCAAGGAAAATCCTCCGGATTCCAAATCTTCTTTTCTTAAAGAATATGTTGATGCATATAATAACATTGGATTGCTCGAAATGGACCTTGATAACTTGAAAGAAGCTGAAAAGATTCTGACACAAGGTTTAAAAATCTGCGATGATGAGGAGGTGAATGAAAATGATGCCGGGCGCACCAGGTTACATCATAACCTTGGGTTTGTATATACACAACTAAGAATGTGGGATAAGGCTCGAGAGCATATCCAAAAAGATATATTAATTTGTAAAAATATAGGTCATTGCCAAGGGGAGGCTAAAGGTTATATTAATCTTGGGGAATTATATAACAAGATTCAAAAGTTTGACCGGGCCTTGTCAAGCTACCGGAAGGCTCTTGAATTGACAAACTCCTTGGAAGATGAATATGCATTGGCCCGTCAAATTGAGGAAAATATGCGAGTTGTCAAGGAATATGTTAAAGTAATGGATGAAATAAAAATAGAAGCACAAAATTTAAAGAAGCTAAGACGTAGCATGACCACGACAAAAGGAACTTCTGGTGAAAGAAAGTGTTTGAGGCAGCAATTGAAATCTATTGACAATCTCATTGAGAAAACCATCATTGTTTCTGATTGGTCAAAAGTAAGTGTCAAAAGCGCCATTTTTGTTCTATTGTGTTTCCTTGTGTATTCTAATGCTTTGCTTATATAAGCTCTACCTTATAAGAAGTTCCCTAGAAAACATTTTTTATCTCTTTAGCTCACATCTAATAAGCTCTTGTTGTCATCAAAATTTAAACCTTGTAATTTGTATATAAAAAATATTTCACATGGTGAGGAACTTGCCATATCATTATATCCGGGCATTGGCTCCCAAACGGGCCTGAATGTAGCATCATCATATTAGTATTCCTAAATGTTTTAAATTGGAAATTGTGTCCACTAATTGGCATGCAAATTTTAGGTATTCCAATTGAGGCTATTAATGGATTATTAGTCATCTTTTGTGTTTTGCATTGATTTCTTGGGTGCCACAATTATGTTGTTCTCATACTTCCTTAGTTGGTTTTAATATTGAAAATGGATGGAGTATAATTAAATATTTCTGGATTTGATGCTTGTAACTTGAATATATGAATATATGTTGTTGTCAACTGAGGAACTATGATATTAAAAAATGTTGAGAATGTCTTAGGAAGTTTGCTATTCTATTTTTTTCACCTTTATTAGGATTTAGGTCAAGAGTTTTGTAATTAGGTGGTTACTAGATCATGGAAGTTCATACAATGTTTTCCTTTATGCAATTGTAGGTTTTAACAACTTTATATTTTTATTGTTTCCAATCTAGTTACTTTCATCTCATTGTAAAAACAATTTAATGCAAGTGGCTTATGATTTTCGTTGAAAGTTAACATTTGTTAGAACGCAAATATGTGTTTGGATTGGATTGGGAAATTCAAGAATTTTAAAGCATTTTTCTTTATGGAATCTAGAATTCCACAAACGCATGAATTTAAGACCAAAAAATGCTCACTTGTAGTTCATAAGGCACGTAAAATTAAATGTGATATTGAATGTAGTTATTTTTTGATGATGCTTTTCCACCATCTCACTTCTTTTGTCCATTGTCTTTAGCATCTTGAATTTGCAAAGATGAAGAAGAAAATTGCAAAGGAATTATGTGACAAAGAAAAGTTGGCTGATTCACTTTTGGTTGTTGGAGAATCATACCAAAAGCTTCGGGATTTTCGAAAAGCTAGTAAATGGTATACCAAAAGTTCGGAAATATATAAAGTGATTAATAACTTGGAAGTAAGATTTTCTTTGTCCTTACAGTTATTCATGTGCTCGAAATTGATTATTATACCATATCTCGGCCATAAGTGACCTCACTAATATATCTTCTTTCTTTCATTTTTTTTTCTTTTTATTTATTTTTTTCATGACAATTAAGGCCATTAGGTTTTAGGATCTTCATCTCATGTCTTCAATGTGGTTTTCTTCTTAGTGGTATTTGTGTTTCATTTAATGCCGGTCTAATATCTATCAATGGTACTTTCAGGGCCAAGCAATAGTAAAAATCAATATGGGTGATATTTTGGATTCTAAAGGTGATTGGAAGGCCGCTTTAGATGCATTTAAAGAAGGCTACAAGTATGGTATTTTTCTCTTTCAGCAATGGTTGATGTTTAGTCCCTTATCTTGATGGGTTCAAAGATTTAGAGTTCTTTAGTTTTAAATTATAGTGCACTACATTGAAATGTCTCATTTAATAACATGCACTTTTTATTTATGTGAAGTTGTGGATGATGTTTGCTACCAAGGGTCAATTAGAAACAACCTCTTTGTTATCATTAATGAGGGTAAGGTTTCGTACATTCAATCCCCCTCTGAAAACCCCGCTTAGATAGAAGCCATGTAATGGAAGTGGGGTCATGAAATGCCATCGTTGTAGTAATAGTTGATGCTATCAGTAGAACAATGACCGTTAGATTTGGTACCTAGTGAGCATCTGACTTAGGCAGACTAATATTTAGTAATGTTACATTCTTATGTAAACAATTGGTTTTCTATGGGACTAACTCTAACCATTGTTTATTAACCTTACATCCATTGCAATACAAGATACATCACATTAAACTTGTGATACCTTTTGATAACTACTTTTGAAGACATATTTTCAAAAACTTGCATTTTTTCGGATGACAAATAATAAATAGACGAGGAAGATGAAGATAGAAAAATAGAATACATCAACCTAATACATCAAAGTGTCTTTGTTCACGTCACGCATGTTCTCCCAGCAATTAGTTTTACTTGGGATTGTGACTTGATTTCATCATGCACATAATTTTCTTAGTCATCATTTATTAGGGTCCCAAATACATTATTCAATCAAGTCAAATGTTAGGAAGCCTTTTCTTGTAGGTGTTTTCATCCTGCAGCCAAATATCGGACTCATGTGCAAAATTAATTATTTGGATGATCATTAGCTCAAATATTTGCAGTCTTGCAGTTGAAGCAAATAAAGTTTCTTTACAAATTTCTGCACTGGAGAATATGCATTACAGTCAAATGATGAGATTTGATAATGCTGAAGAAGTTAGGTACGTTATTCATCGTGTGTGAACATTATTAGCTAGTTTCTTTCAGTTTTTATGTCTATATTTTTAGGATAGTAGCTCCATTACAGAAACAGTATTTGCACATAATAATCAAATTATACTTTGGTTGCACTGAATTAAACTTTCACTACTTATCCTTTTGATTAATGTGAGTATAAGAGAAAAGCGAAGGATATTTTCATTTAAAAAAGGGAGAGAAGATTACAGTGAAGGTAACTCGATATCTGGTCAAGGTTGATTATGTCAGTTATGAAAACTTCCTTAAACTGGGCCAAGAAAAATCACTTCACATTGTCCATATACTCCTTTTAGTTCCCTTAGTTTTTGTGTGTTGATGAGTTTCCAAAGAAATAGTGGAGGGAGTGTAAAATTACTCGGAATCAAACTTCGATTCATAGAGTAAAAATGTGGTAACGGTCGCGATTGCGGTAACGAAATGGTGATGCGGTAACAATGTGTTACATTTATCGTAACGCCTAAATATCGGTTGAAACCAAAATATATCCCTTGATATGGCCCAAAACGTGGTTTTTTCACACCTTTACAACGCGGTAAATATCGGTTCGTTATTTTTAAAAACTTTTACAACGCGATGCGGTTTGACCTTGTTTTTACACTATGCTTCGATCTTTAATTATTGTTTGAGTTGGCTGTGTAGTGATGAATCATTTGACTAGATGGAGAAGTATTATGTGAGCTCACTTAATTTTAGAGACATAGGACTAAGGAGGATAATGACATTGTACCACTAATTTTGACAAGAGTTTTTTTTTTTTTCTTAGTGCTTGCCTATGGTAATTTGGATTATTATTATTGGAGCAAACTTGTTGCTTATATTGATGCTTTGTTTTGTAGGAAGTTGGAGCTTCAGATACAAAATTTGAAGAGTTTAATCAGCAATGAGCTGGAACCAAATGTTGCATTGAGGGATAGTTGTTCTGAAACTGAAAGTGAAGGCAATGACAGTTTAGTGGAGAGCAGGTTTGCTAATTGTGAATCATCTCGCAGTAGTGAATCTCTTCTGGCGGAGAAACCTCTTTCAAGGATTGAACATATTGTAGTTGATGAAGCTTCGAGTCCACCTTTGCGCCGTAAGAAGTTGCAGAAACTTGAAACAGACAGTGAAAAAACGGCTAAAAGATTTTCTAGGATAACTGAAGCTACTCCCAAAAAATTCTCTGATTCACAGGGTAGTCCTTTAACAGTTGGTAGAAAACGTACCCGTTTAGTACTATCTGATGATGAAGAAGATTCACAATGTCAAAACAGAAGGCTGGATAGTACTCGATCAGAAGAGATTGCTACATCCAATGAATGTGGGTAAACAAGTGCTTTGAGCTTTATTTGTTTAATTTTGAAAATATGTGCACTAAACTTTGGCTCTTGACTACTTACAGTGAAGACTACGAGCATCCATCAAGATCCAGCTTGTGACTTACAGGTAGTGGTTATTTCTTATTGCATCTGTTAATTGAAAAGGAAATCCAAAGATAGTTGAAAATATTGTGCTCTTATCCCTTTCCTCAATTTCCAGGATTTTGTGCCAGATGGTTATAAACAATGCACAAGTTCTTGCAGTCTTGTTAATGTTGAAGAAAGTTCGTGTTCACATAAATCTTGCCATGGAAATGCCAAGATAAATGACAATAAGGTATCTATATTTAGTGCTTATGTATTTAGGCATGACATGTTATTAATGTGTTGAAATAAATTCAACTTTGATATTTTGTGGAAACTCGAAAAAAGTTCGATGATACACCAAATATCTTTTGGAGCATAGTTTATTGATAGTTAGTGGCACATAATAGTCACTATTCATCATTTTAAAAATGGAAAAGGCAGTAGTGCAACTACCAGTAATGTTTTTTTAGTTGAAAAATAAAGTTTATAGTGTCTTGTATGTGCGACTATGGTGCATGTTGTAGTAATTAAGTCATGCTTCTATTGGGAGTGAATATTTATGGGAAAATCAAACTAAAGAACACGGCTAATAGAGGATAAAATTAAGAGAATTAATGTTGTTAAGGGTAAGAAGTGGTTGTGAAGTGATGAAGAAAGAGAAATAGAGGAATTAGTCCCCTCATTTTAAGATAAATATTTACCCTAGTAGAATGAAGGAGAAATATTTCCCTACTCCCCCAAAATTAAATGATAATATCCTCTTCTCTTCATCCTCTCAATTTTATTATATCATCTTTTCTTCATCCTTCCTCAAATTTACCTCTACTCACCTTTATTTTCATAGTTTACTTTTATTTCCTTCTTAAATATTTACTCCCAATACAAGCATGCCCATAAAGAAAAAACATCCATTGCTAGAGTTCATGAAGTAGTTTGATCTCATGCGTATGGAGGTAATTTGATCCGCTTTTCTCAGCCTTGTTTCTTTCAGTGCGGCATTATAATCAAAGTTGAAGATGTCTTGGTGAGCATTGAAGCAGAGTCCAATGTTCTTGCTGGTAAACTTGATATTGAGTCCTTGAAGGTTCACGCAGCCTGCTCATACTATTTGCAGCTACCTTCTCAGAAGAGGTGCATTGGTAAGAAAAAAATGCAAATGTGAAACTTTATTTTTACTGTATATTGATGTATGATGACTGATGCAACCATCATATTATATAAGTTGTATTAAGTAGATAAAAACAAATACGTCCGTGGAAGGTTCTCTTTTCAATTAAGATCATTCTTTTGGTCTTTTCTGGGTAGGTGGAATCATCTCATGTTGTGATACAACTTTGAACACACAATAACTTTTCAGATTTTTCTGTCTTTTTTCTCGATTGAAACTAAATCTTGCTGCTAGTTAGAAGATCTGGAAGTGTTGATTTGAGTAGTTGTTTGGTACCATGTTTAGGTCGAATGGGGGAACTAGGACTTTTTGAGGGGCTAGAAATTCCCACAGGCAGCCATTTCCTTTGCTTCAACTCAACATGTGAGGTCCATTTTCCAGAAAGTATTTATTGTAGTAAAATTCTGTAGAAGTGAACCTTCCAGATTTTATTCTTATACAATCTAAACTGCCCTTAGTTTAGTATTTTGGAAATATAGCTGCTTAAAAACGTTATGATGACATACTGTCATGCATTCTTCACGAACAACTATAGCTCTTGCAATAATTTATATTTTTAACTACTATAATGTATATGTTGTGCGACAGGCCTATTGCCAATTATTGACCAATTGAAAATTGGGGAGCATATCATGTCTACTAATAATGCAGTGGAAACTGTTTTGAATGGTGCTCCAGCAGGAGAGTTGATAGAAGCTTCAGTTTCTGGTATGACCTTATATGATCTGCATGTATACTTGTGTTTCCTATTAAATTCCATTATGGCAAGTTGAATAATATCGCTGCTTACTTCATGGCATATATTTTACTAGTTGACGTGCACAATATTCTCTAATACAATGCTATACAACTTTAATCTTAGTTTGGAAGTAGTTGAGAATGTATTCTATTGCTTGAACAAAGCATGTTAAGTGTCACACTATACAGTTTTATAATACTAGACTTTTTATTGCATAATGAAAATTTTAATAAACAATTTGTGAGCATAGACAATGGAAAGTGGTTCATTTTATTTTGACCATAGTTTTTCTTATTGCTCTTCCATATATAATCTTGATGTATATGAAGGTCCTATCCTGAGGAACTTTGGCTAGGATTTATTATAGCTTTCGATAAGCACTGATCATTATGTAGGAAGCTAGAGCTTTTTTAGGGTCTAATTAGTCAAATATTTGTTAGTTAATTTCCTTATTTTTTTTTAGCTCTATCTTTAGGGTTTTTTCGTTCAGATGTATTATATATAGATAGACTTTGTAAAATAGAATGCTATGAAACATAATCGATAAAAACCCTTAAATTGTTGTTTTAATTCTTTTCATTGTTCTAGAGCTAACACTTCCAATTAACTGGGACCTTAATTGATTACTCCAACATGCGAACTTGACGGGGTTTTGCATGTGAGGGGTGTTGCTGGTATGATTTTTCCCACATTGATGAATTAAAGATGATGTGCACATTTTATTAGTCATTGGAGCCCTTCCTATTGCCATATGGTTTTGGAATGATATCTCATTGGCTTATGAAGTGTATAGGGGACATATATAGGTGTCTACTAGAAGTATGCTAGTTAAACCAACATTAGAACTTTCATACACTCGTTGAACTCTTCTAAACATTAACAGGATGGGTGCAGAAGAGATTGATAAATTTGTATGTTGACTGCTGTGAGAAATTATCTGAGAGACCTAATATGAAGTTGCTAATAAAGCTGTACAATTTGGAGGTAAGGAAGCACACTAACTGTTGTAAGCTTTTTTTCATCTCTTATATTGGTTTCTGTACATTTTGCTGATTAAAACTTGAGTTGTCATACTCAATAGTTTATGCACTTTTTTTTTTTTTTGCATGTTTCAATGCAGATTTCTGAAGATGAAGTCATTGTTTCTGATTGTGAGCTTCAAGATATGTCAATAGTTCCTTTACTGGATGCTTTGAGAACGCAAAAAACAATATCTATGTTGAATCTTTCTCATAATATGTTAGGTAAGCACCTAGACATTGTTCAATTCGTACCCTTCCAATTTTTTCATCAATGTCATTTCGTCTTATTTCCTCATGCCGCTAGGATATCTAAAGAAGTGGTAGAATGTAATTTTTTGACTAAACAGAGGTTTACAGTTGATCCAAAATCTGCTACATTACAGATGTTTCTTCCTTTTGACATTACGCTCCTATTTTGAGAAATGATAGTTGATGCCTTGGTATTTGTAACTGACTGTATAGTGCATTAATATTTCAAAGTAACAAAGAGCACATGCTTTTATTATCATCCAAAGTTCAGAATCAGTGTTGACAATTTGGTGAGATAATTTTTGTGTCTATGATCACCGAAAATTCAGAAAGTATTGTCTCAATTGGAAATGTACAGTTTGTAATCTAAAGGTATAGTGTCTCACAAAATATCTCAGTTAGTGAAAAATTGGGATACAGATAGTGCCTTGCATCTCTGACATTTCTTGCCCTTTATCAAGTTGTGGTGCTTTTAGCATTTATTTGTTTATTATCTTCAGGGAATGCAACAATGGAAAGACTTAAGCAAGCGTTAACATCTTTAGGTCAGAAATATGGGGCCTTGGTGTTAGACCTGCACTGCAATTTGTTTGGACCTACTGCTTTATTTCAGGTAACTTTTATAAATTTTTTTTTGTGATAATGGTTTAGTTCATTCTTCTTCAAGTGTCCAAAGATAATAGGTTGGGACCTGAACATGAGAGTATATCCTGCTGGGAATTGTTATTAGGTGTTCCATACTTCCATCACTTTGCTTCGCATTTACCACTTTTCTTTCCTTTTTATTTTTTTTTCTGTTATAGTAACACCATGTTCTATCTATGTTCGCTTCTGGATCCTCAGATCTGTGAGTGCCCTGTTCTCATTAGCCGATTGGAAGTTCTTAACATCTCAGGAAACCGTCTAACTGATGCTTGTGGAGCTTACCTGTCCACCATATTGCGTAATTGCAAAGGTAAGGCTTATTTTTCTTTTAGTTATTCCAGGGTTTCATTTTTATGAATGGACTATTGACATGGATGGTTGTTGTTAGTATTTGACCTTTCTTCTGCTTTGCTGAGCTATAGTTGCCGGGAACTTATTAGTATATGTGGGAACTACTGTATCCGATGCTCAAATCTTTTCTCTTGCTCTGCCCACGCAGGTCTTTACAATCTTAATATTGAACGGTGTTCTATCACATCTAGAACGATTCAAACAGTTGCCGATGCATTGGATTCTGATTCTGTACTGTCACATCTATCCGTGGGTAAGTGACTTGGTCATGAACTCACGATTTTCACTTAGATGCTTTTTTATATTCCTAAATGAACTTTTGAATTAAGTTTCTTTTTTGTTTGGCAGGTCATAACAACCCAATATCTGGTGCTTCTTTAGCCAACCTATTAAAGAAACTTGCCAAGCTTGAAAGGTGCTGTTCTAATCTCATTTCCCTCGAATTTATTCTGCGCCACCTTAATGGTTGACAAGTATATCTTCTAGTTGGCTTAAAACTTATCTTAAGCCAACACTTCCAACTTGCAAGTCTCAAGTTGGATCAAACAGGGTGTTGCAGGGTAAAGGTTTGGTGTGTCAGTAAATTCTTTCATTCTAAATCTCAACACTTAGAGCATAATTTTGAGTTATGTATTGTATGATGGGAATTTGCTGTTTTTGTAGGTTTTCGGAACTGAGTCTGGATGGGTTAAAGCTAAACAAACATGCAATTGATAGCGTTTGTCAACTAGCTAAATCTTCGTGTCTGTCAAGTCTCATGCTTGGTGCTACAAATATTGGTTCTGTGAGTGTTTGTAATCATTTTGCATTCGAGTATGTTATGAAATGGTGTTGTCAGATCTCTCCTCAAACCATCTTATGGCTATGCCCAACCTGCAGGACGGAGCATTGAAGTTAACCGAGTCCCTGTTCCTGGAGACACAAGAACTGGCAAAGTTAAACTTATCATACTGTGGACTTAGACCTATGTACTTCGAAAGGTTAAAGACGTTTCCTGGACTCTTGAATATTGTTGAGATTAACTTTTCTGGAAACCCCATCACATCAGAGGTATGCTTCAGCTTCATTTGTATATTCTAGTGCTTATAATTGTCAAATGCCATTCATTCATCATGAAACAAAAATTCCACAACTTTAGGGGGAATAGATTATAGATAGATGTTTTTACTGGATACAACAGCAAATTCACCTAGTGAAAAATCTGCTTGGTTAGGGTCAAGCAAATTTTAGATGATTGAAATGTACGCACATTTTGCTAGAAAACAAAACGTATGTACGATGTACCTTTAGGACATCGTACATATGTTTTGTTTGTTCATTCTCCGATCATATTGCATTTGGGACATTTGTTCATGCGAAGAATTCTTCCAACTTACTTGAATGGGAATTTACATTAAATAAAGTGGAAGATTACTTTCAAGGATTGCTGGAAGTTCTTTACCTTCTGCTGATTTAAGCTATAATAACATCCATAAGAAAAAAAATCAAGGATGTCTTGCATTGCAGTAATAGGTCATGATGTCGTGGGCGCGAAACACCTTGCGGTTTTACGCTGTCTTGTAGATATCGCAGTGTAAATTGTTAACTTGAAAAAAATCCATTTTATCAAATTAGTTTTAGTTTCCTAAGAATAATATCTTATGATGGTTGTTACTCCACGAATTTGAATCATATGTTACGTAATGAGATGTGGTTGCTAGCTCAAAATTTGTTATGAAGCGGTAGTTATGCAACAGAACAACCTCATTTTTGTGCTTCTATTTAGGGTGATTAACCTTGATATATCAGTAGATGCAAATATTATTGCTAATGATTAAAAAGAAACCCGGATTTACTCCATTAGCTTCCTGCTCATATTCAAAGCTCTCCAAACTTAACTAGATTTGTTAATGCAGGGCGGAAATGCATTAGCATCATTACTTGCAAATCCAGACTGCTGTGTAAAAGTTTTGCAGCTTAGCAAATGCCGTCTTAGTCTCGATGGGGTCATCCAAATCATCAAGTCGCTTTCTGGTTAGAATTTTTTACTCGACTTCATTTCTATCTTTTTCATTCATTTTCCAATTTGCTCGCATAATAAACCCATCCAATTGCTTGACGTCTTGCAGAGAACGAGTCCCTTGAGGAACTCAACCTCGCTTGCAACATTGATCAAACAACATATCAACTCACGAAAAATGATCTAACTGGAAAATTGAGTCCAAAAACATTGAACTCCGAGAATAAACTCAATGATCCTACAACTGAACAGCACGAAGAAGATGCCTTAAATCAGCTAGAAGCAGCTGATAGTTACGATAACAATTCAAGGTTTGAGGGCTCAGAATCACGACTCGATGATACTTGCAATAGTCAAGGCCAAAGAAGCGTACTTCAACCTGACGATCTGTACGTGAAGGAACTGTCATCAGCCATCAGCAACGCCAAGACATTGCAGTTTCTTGATCTCAGTGACAACGGCTTCTCAACTGAAGTAGCCGATACATTCTACAGTGCATGGTGCTCTTGTACGAGGATTTGTGTAGCTCGCAAACATTTTAACGGCCAATTACTTCACTTATCTACCCAAAACAAGATTTGTTGTGTTAAACCTTGCTGCCGAAAGAACTGGTGATTCAGTGGCACCTCAAGTTTGCATCGTATGCATGTCTATAGTAGCCGCATGGCGGAGCAAAAATACACCATAAACTTTAAGGTCCTGTTTTGTTTAATTTTTTTTTTGGAAGTTTTGAGGTCTAAACACTAATAATTAAACTATAGCAAAACAGTGTAAACTAAGATTATATATAAATTAACAAATCAAAATATATGTTTATTATACGAATTTCTATACTTGACAAGATAAACGTAAACACTAAGCACTAGTAATACATTTATATAATTAGATCATAAATCTACTATTTAATAATTTTGTTATTATAATTTTCGTTATCTCAATCTCATTAAGTGGCTCACACTTAAAGTGAGTTTGAAAGGGTCGGATGTGGGCAATTGTACAGCCGTTAGGACATGCTTGGATTAGCTGTAAATATTTAAGGGGTGAAAAAAAGTCAAAGTAAGAAAATGAAGTTGATAAATAAAAAATTAGTGAAATTTGATTGTTGTAGAGGTGGAAGAATGGTTGTAAAGTGATGAAAAATGAAAGGAGCTTTAAATTTTATGGGATAAATATTTATCTCACGGGAGGGTGGGAGAATGTATTACCTTCATAATAGGGGAAATTATCTTTTTCCTTCATTATTTTTATCTTATGCTCATTTTACCTTCTTCACAACTATTTCAATTACTTCAAATACATCTCTATTTGCTTTTATTTCATTAGTTTAACTTTATTTTCTATTTAGTTATTTACACCCAATCCAAGCATGCCCTTAATGGTAAAACTAATAAAAAGGTTGTTTTTGATTGACCTTTAGTGGCAAACGCCAAGTGCAACCATACATAAATAAAAAGTATATATATATATATATATATATATGTATACATATATATACAATATGTATACATATATATATATATATATATATATATATATATATATATATATATATATATATATATATATATATATATATATATATATATATATATATATATATATATGTATATGTATATATATCTATATATAATATGATAAATGTAATAAATATTAAATGTATTTAATATTTATTTGTGTTATGAATGGTAGTATACTAATGTGGTAGTATACTAATGTGTGACTTGAGTGCACATAAATGGGGTGAATTCATGAGTGTGACTCTTGGTACTTTGGTAACTAAATGGGTGTAATTATGTGTGGAGTATTCATGAAGAATTATGGGTGTTAATGAAGATTAATGAAGAATATGTAAAGGTTTGATTTAAGTATGCTCGATCAAGTTTCTGTCAGAGGAAGCTGTAGGGTCGTTCGACCCATTCGCTCGACCGAGCGAGCCTTTTGGTGGGTCGAGCGGTCAGTCAGAATGCTCCAAATTTTGCTACTTCTCGCTCGACCGAGCCGCTCGACCCGAGCGAGCTCTCTGTACAGTCGAGCAGTCTCTCTGATATGCGTGGGATGCTGATTTTTGACCTTCCAAGTTCCTAGAGTTATTTCATAGTATTCATTATTCAATATTAACTATGTATTTATGTGAGCCATTCATCTTCATGTATCTAGTACTATAAATAGGGCTCTCATACTCACACATCAAATACATAAAACACAACCCCTAAGCCAAACACATAGCCTTTCTTGTTTGTTATCTCTATCTCAATTGTAATTCTTCATATTGAAGTGTTGTTTGTATTCTTTTGATATAATATAAACATAAACTACACACCACGGAGGACGTAGCCATCATTGGGTGAACCTCCTTAAATCTTTGTGTCCTTTTAGTTACATTGTCAAACTTTATTTTGTTCGTTGTTGTTTGTTCTTAGCATCGTAACGTATTTGGCGATCATTATCAATTTGTATTACTTAATGTAGTAGTGTTTTTATTAGTATTTAGGGAAGAATTTTGGGGAAAATTGTTTCTCTCTTCTTCACTTTTTTTTTTAGTTCTCTCTCATTCACTTCATCTCTCTCTTTTATATTTCTTCTTTTTCTTAATCTAAGAGTTAATTATCATTTTAGTTGTTATTTATTACAAAACTAAAATGACTTATTAAGGGCTCGTTCAATATTAATGTGGTTTTGTTAGTTTTTTAGTTTTTTTTTTTTTTTATTTTTTATTTTTTTTAAGTCGTATGATATGTTTAATAATGAATATAAAAACTAGTCATATATTAAAAATATGATGATATTGAATTTAAACAACTGAAAAGTGAAAATTACTTCCACTGATTCTCTATTTGTTTAAGTTATCAAAAACTCGATAATTGAAGCTGAAAATAAAAACTACAATGAATGGCCCGAAGTTATTTATGCTTTTTATTTATATAAAGTTCTAGGTAATATTTTCATTTAAAAGTCAAATAAATTTTTTTAGGATAATTTGTAAATGATATTCTCAACTATTACTTATTGATTGAAAATACTCTAAATTATTATTTAATCCTATATCCTCCAAGTAATAAATAGTTAACTTTGTGTATTCCAATTATTGCTCATTGACTCAAAATACTCAAAACATAGCCGGTTGAAAATAATGTACATAATGTTCAAAGTTAAATATCCTAATACTTAAGAGTATACATAATTAAAGAAGAGTTTGTGGTATTTTGAATCAATGAGTAATAATTGAGAATATGATTTACAAATTTTCTTTTTATTATTTTAAAAAAATAAAATAACGTCAATTCAACCCGACCAAAATGCATTAGGCAAAATTGGTATTACAATTCAGTACATCTATAGAGGATCACATGTTAGTGATAAGCATTTTTTAATGTTAACAAAGAACACATTATTTGTTCACTAATTAAATCATTTTGATGTATTTTTATAATCATTATTTAGAATATGTGTTTTAGGAAGAAAGTGTGTTAAAATATTTATATTTATCATAGGTGTTCTCTTTTCTCTTTAATTTGTATTAATTGGACTATTTAACCCATATATTTAATGCGTCTTTTGGAGAAACCGTCTCTCACAACAATTTGTGATAAATAGAGGTGTTCAACGGCGTGGGTCGACCCAACGGGTTAAGGGTCGGCTCACAATTTAACGGGTCATTAGAGGATTCGGTTAATAATGGGTCTTAGTGTAAAGGGTCGGGCCGGGTCAGATAATTATAGGAATTGGTTGCAAAAAATTTTTCACTTTTTAAAAATATTTTTATATGATATTATTATATACATAGATGGGTCGATCAAATGGGCCATAAAATAGAATAAAAAACCTATTTAATGAACTTTAAAAAAAAGGATCAAAGTGGATCGGATCGAGAATTTTTGAAATAGATAAATAACATTATCAAAAAAAGCATACATTAAGCTATATTTCAACTTATTTCCAAATATAAGCGCCTCCAGCCCAGAGCTCAGAGGCAAACTGATAAAAAAAATCAACCAAGTAACTGCGAACAGGATATTTGGTAAAAAAAAAGCCAACAACTCTGTTCGCAGTTAGTAAGTGCGAACAACTCTTTTGGCTTTTTTTTGAATCAAACCCTTTGTTCGCAGTTAGTAAGTGCGAATAGAACACATACCTCAGGTTTGAGAATTAGGCGCTTATATTTGAAAATAAGTTGAAACATAGCTTAATGTATGCTTTTTTTGATAATTTTATTTATCTATTTTAAATTTTCTCGGATCGATCGGATTTAAAAGGGCTTTGATCAGTCTCAAACTGTTTAACATTTGACATGACTACTCCCGATCCGGTCCATTTAAATTTTAATCTGACCTGAACCGATCAGTCCGTTGAACACTTCTAATTATAAACCATTGAAGAATACTCTAAAGAGACGCATTGGCTCGCATATAAACAAGAGAATGCGCGCTAGACCCAAGAAATGGTGCATCTATGTTCCCATGAGACGCGAGCTTTAATCATGTTTTTAATTTTTTTTTTTTAGTTAAGGAGATTAAAAATTTCATTGATTAATGTTAAAGCATAGATTTTATTATAGTAGCTAATAATTAATTAAGATCTTGCTATGGCTATCTTAGATTTTGAATCTGATATGATTAATTTAAACATAAGTGATAAATATAATTAGTTTTGAATGATATTGAAATAATTAACTATAGGAAAATAATAGGCTCTACAAATAAAATATTATTGTATTGAATCTATTTACATTGCCTCTTTTATTTTGTTTTCGCGTGATCTTTGTTACCTTTTATAAACCTCATTTTATTGTTGAATAATGAGCGGGGGATTTAGGATTTGGAGTTTCAAGGGGCACTAACTAATGGATGAAATTTCGGCAGAGTTTCATTTACAAAAATAACAATTGTTTTACTCTTACTTGCTAAAATTTAAAATACGTCATACCATAAAAGGAAATGAAACAAAATAAATCAACTGACTTAATTAAAAAAATGAGATAAAATAAATAAATAAAACAAAATTACTAAAATGAGGGACTTCATTCAGTATTAATTTTACACTTTTACTCTTACCAATTGAAAAGTCTACTTTGAATTTTTTTAAAAAAAATGCATTGGGACACGTGACTCCGTGGGTTCTAAAGTAGCTCTGCCACTGGTTGAATTTTTAGTATTCAACAAAGATAAAATAGCATTTCTCACTGTGTGTACGATCCGTACTTTTCTTATTATTGTTCTGATATTATTGTTTAGATCGAGAAAAATATTTAATTATTAGTTAGTCTAATGGTTAAAGACTTTTCCTTTATCTCTTGTGATAAATAATTAATTCTCACTACTTATCGGAACAATTGATTCACCCGTATGGAATTCATTTGACTTATCCCAAAAAAAATTTTTTTAATCATATCATATACATGTATTATTGTAGTATTACAAAAGTTGTGTTTTCTTATCAACCCAATAAGCGATTCCATTATGTATTAGCATCATTTTCGGTGCCAAATTGAGTGGTAATAATATGTGAATCTATGTGAATCTGTGATTAATGGTTAAATCAATGCGTATGAATTATGATGATATATGCTAAAATGATCACAATATAAATACAAATTTATTATTATCATTAGTAATTCGAAATTAACGTCCTACTTTTTTTGTGGTGATATCCTATTATTATAACCTATTAGACAATTTAGTGCATAGAAGTATTTTTAAATATTTTACTATTTTAATTTATTAAATCAAATTTTTTTATTTTTCATTTACTAGAATATTGGTGGAGTATACTTTAATTTATACAAGTTCTTTTATTATTTTTTGGGATTTAGTCATTTTTATTTGCTCTAAAATTCTATAAAAACCAAGCACTCTATAGTATATGTATTTATATAATAATTGATTGATTTTATTTTATACAAAAGTTGAAAGACTATGATTTACCATAATCATGCTCGTTAAATTTATAATTATGGCAATACTTAAAAGATAAAAAGTAACAACCTTTTACCATTTGACATTTGAGAATTGAGCATGGGTGTCCTCCATTTTCGCAATAAATGAATGATCAAATCCTAAAATTCATCATTTTCTATGATTCACCAAAATATACGTACGTGGTCGTGGATACATTATGCGATTAATGACAAGTTGTATCATAATTCTATTCTATATACTCCTACTCATGGCCTATATTATTACTTCTTCTCATTCTTAAATACTTAGTTATATTACGATCATTGATACGATTTATCAATTTGTTTAAATTTATTTTATATATTACGACTAATATATAAGAAAATATACAATCAAGTGTAATCTTATTTGAATTGTCTAATCGCATATATTTATATTAATTTATAATTAGATGCACATATTTTAATATATATAGATGATTAAAATAGTACATTGATTGTGTAAAAAGTCAAATGTTACAAGTGTAATAGAACAGGGATGTATTATTGGTTACTCTCTCCATTTCATAGCTTGTTTAGCATTATTTGCGATTCAAGTTCGTTCTGATCACTTGTTTTGCATTTTTTTTATTTAGTATAGTGGCACACCATTTTATTTTAAACTCATCCATACATATAAACTCTTTTTAATTTCTTCCACACAATTTTTTAATCTTCATTTATTACGAAATAACAACATTTTTATTAGAAACCACCATATTTTTCTTTAATACTTATTGAATGGGGCGGAGTATTATATTGTTTTCAACTCCTCTCGGTATTTCTAAGTTTACATACGTTACATTACTTGCATTGTTTTTTTATGATATAATAATAATTCATTTTTATATAGTTCATATAAATATTTATAATCCAAAGCAAAATACAATAAATAATGTGTTTTGCTAGGTTTATATAAACTTAATATGATTCAATTTTATTTGGCATAGCTATATGAATTCAGGTATTTTCCCTTGTTGGATAAAATTATAAATACACCAAGAGTAAACAACCCTTGAACCTATAACAATATCCTTATACTTATAATCATAATCATGCATGCTTTGAATATTTAAAATACAACTCCTATTACTATATAGATAGATATATTTTATTAAATCGTAATCATAATTAAATTTTTTGGACGATAAATAAATAAATAAATAAATAAATAAATAAACATAGCTCATGTGACCATGTCCTCATCTGATATCAATCAATTATTTGATAGAACATTTGATGGGCCATGTAGTTTGATCATCACAACATTCTCCAGCTTGAATAAGAAGTAGTAGTAATTAATAATTGAACCCCACTTTTTTAATATTTCTTTTTGCCATAAAACATGGAGGAAATACTTTATGGTTCAACTAACCTCGATTCATTAATTTAAATTCTTTACTATATTAGACCTTAATTGACATCATATCTTACTAATTTTCATTTAGATATACACTAATTAATATTAGGAGAACACCCCTTAAAGTTATATTTAAGAAAAAATCTAGTGAATTTTTAATGTAATTTAATATAATATTTACATTGGAAATATAAGATACTACATCATATTTTATAAATTTTTATTTTATTCTTTCTTGAAAACTTAAAATAATTACTTAAAATAATAATTATTTCCAATTTTCATGCTAGATTCTTTTAAACAAACTAAAAAATATTGAAAATAAAGAGAATTTTTTGATTTTTGTATACAACCCTTAGGATCGTAAATATCAATACCCAATTATACCTGAATAAATCAAATTGCAGTAAACAATATCTAAATTAATAAAAACCTTAATGATGGTCTATGCATTAATTTCTATACATTAATTTCATAAAAAACAATGTTCTATATATGTAAATTATATATTAGGTGTCCTGTTTAATTTGAAACACATATTAACGTATTTATTCGAGCTTTAAATACATTACAATATGTTATTTTCACTAAAAAAAATAATGTGATCAATAATAATATTTAAAGTATGAATATTGTGTCATTTATCAAATTTAATCAAAAGAGATTTGCCATTGTTTTGAGTAGATTTATGACAAAGATGAGATTATTAATGTAAATTATTTTCTAAAAAAAGATAAAGCGATTAAATTAATTTGGTATAGCCGACAACCAAACGAGGCCTTTATCTACATTCTACTCTTAAGTTGTCGTCCACTAAAAAAGCAAAAAAAATTCCAGAAAATAGACTACCATATTTAAGGCTTTGTTTGAGTTGTAATCTAATTCTATTTCTCCCCATGTGCTTGTAATTGACTCTGAGTTTTGACCAACTGCAGCTTCAAAGCCTGTATAGTGTAAGTCTAAGCTCACAGTCTCTTTGTACGTTATAGTCCTTATTAGCTACAATTAGGTTTCTTTTATGTTTCCTCCCTTCTGAAATGCTTCAATATGAGTATTATTTATCGTTTAAGTTTATTTTGCATATTGCGATTAATGTGTAAGCAAAAATAAAGTCAAGTGGAATCTTGTTTGAATCGTTTAATATATAGTTATATATATAAATGAACAAAATAACATATTGAATTGCGTAAAAAAATCAAATGTTGCTACTATAATGAAACGGAGGAAGTATATGAATGGATATCTAGCTTTACTAAAAGCATTACTCCTTTCATTATATTCAGGTAATCTATTAAGGAAAAAATTAATTTTTCTTTTTAATTAATCCTCTTATTTTGCATTATTTTTATTTTTGAAATATAATTTATTACTTTTTATTTAATCTCTTCTATATGTTTTAACTTTCTTTTAATTTATCTACGCAATTTTTTTTCATTTATTACCATTATCATCATTATCATACCCAGTGTATCCCACTCATAAAACTATTATTAGAATTTACGAAAAGATGAAAGACTACAACTCATACCCATAAAAGAAGATTCGATTAAAGAGTCTTTCGGCTCAAAAAAAACGCCTAGATAGAGAGATTCCTACAACGAGTAAAGCTGAACAGGCAAGCCTGCTTGCATTATTTATCACACAAACTAGACTATTAGTATAACAAAAAAAGATAAAAAATAAATAAATGAGTAAATGAGTTGCCGGTATCTACCTGTTCTTTGAAGATAACTTACTTTGTCTTTGCTAGGGACCGAGAAGTGTAGGAGTAGATAGAAAGGGTGCTTTAAATTGATTAAAGGGGATATACTTCCTTCCTCCCATTAAATTTACAGTATTTGCTATTTTGGTTCGTCTTACTTAACTTGTATATTTTTGTTTTTGGACAATGATTCACACCACTTCTTTTTATTCTCATCCATAAATTTTAACCTTTTTTCTAATTTTATTCTCTCTGTTTATTTATTACCACTATCCACCTTTTTCTTAAAAAATCATCCATTTTCTCTTTGATGCAAATCTAATAGATTACAGAGGGAGTAATAATTTCGAGTAATAAAAATGGACTTAGCCTGGCCCCATGTAAAGCTCATATTATGTTTAAGTGTCCATTATTCGACCCGACCCTTCCGTATCTGGCCCATTAAACACCCAAAGTCATAATCATTAACATGCATCTCACATAAAATTATGATCTAGAAGGAGAGATAACGGATATATCACACTTGTATACCCTCCAAAAAGAACGCAATCAAATATAACCAAATACTAATAAAGAACTTGAATGTGGTAGTATATAACTTTGAGCTTCTCTCTAACTAATTTTTATGAATTTTTTTGTTATTAACCGAAAAAAACTCTAAATACAGTAAATCTTAAAAATGTCGAAGTATCATTCAAAACTTATCCTAGTTATCCGCAACAATATCAACATGCATGTGGATATGATCATATTAATATATTATGACATCATTATCTACTATTTAACTTAACCTATTATTAGTCAGATCCAATACTTTATCATTAGACACTGATATATAAAGTACTTCTAATATATTTAGGTAATGCATGATAAAATACATAATTTGTTGTGTAGCCTTATACATTCTAGTCATTTAGCTCAACTCAATGAATTTTGACACGAAAATTAAAAAATTGTATAATTAAAAATAAGAAAGAGAAAATAAAAAGTATAAATGGTAATGTCATATTCACAAATACAGGTGAAATCAATTAGACAAATTAAGCTGAACAATTCCTTCCGTTTCTTTTCAAACGTCTTATTTGCTTTTTACACGTTTGCTAATGTACTAATTTAATTTTTAATATTTCTAATTGTGCTTAATAAAAAATTATAAAAAATAGATATTAATACAAAATCCCATTTGACTATATTTTAATTTATAGATTAAGAATAAATTACAAATTAAAAATATTTAATGAATAGTACTCAAAGAAAAGAAATAAAAAGTTTAAGAAGAAACAAAAAGAGTATTTTAGTATAAAAGTATATTATTATTGTTATTATACTCAATAAAATGTGAAGTACATAATGTGGTGCCTATAATATTATGATAATATTAATAATGGCACAAAAATGGCGTACGCTTAATCATAGAGAAAATGGGAGACAGATTGGTGGACACATGACCCATATACATATATTATTTCATCTCACTAATTGACTAATTGGCATCAATAAAGGAGTATTTTTTTTCATTGCATATCATATTACTGTTTGGGACTCCATTCTTTTCTCTACTTCCACAAGCAATCTATAGTCTTTTCCTTCAATTAATGACAATACTCCTACCATTTTTATTTTTATATTCAAAAAAGGACTTTTTTTTTATGCAAACAAAAGGACTGCATAAATATTACTCGTATATTTTCTCCTATTTTTTTTCATGCTTATCAATATAATATTAATTTAATTATTAATATTTTAATTATATATAATAAAATTTATTAAAATTTAATATTGATAAAAATTTATATTTAAACAAAATAAACAACATTTACATGATTATGTTTTAACTTATAGATTAACAATAAAATAGAAATAAAGAATAATAGATAAATAATGTAAAATTTCAATTGAATATATAATGTGAATATGAGAGAAAATTTTAATTTCTTATGCCTTTTTTATCGTAGGATTTTCTCTTTATAGATACGTGAAAAATAGAAAAATTGATTCAAGTATAAATTAAGATGAATAATCAATTTTTAAATAAGATTTTTCGTGATTATTTTTTTATATACGTACAGATAGAAATCAAGAACGAGTAAAGCCTAAGCCATAATCTGTATTATTTAATATAAAATCTATATAATGTTAAATACTTGAAGAATGGTAGTCAAATTGATTTGAACACATATGAGGCGAGCTTTAAGCCTACTTAAAACTATTATCTTAAATTCGCCTTGAGTACATTAAAAATTACAGCAAATCTTGTATGAGTCTGTTTCACCATGAGATGAACATATATAATTAGCACATTTCTCTAACTAATCACTTTATTGTAAATGATCACTTAAAGGTTATTACTAATCACTTTAAGACTATAATAAGTGATTACTTTAAAAGTGTAAGTGATTATTTAAGGGTATAAGTGATTATTTCAAGACGCTAAGTATGCAAATCCAATAGCGATAGTCTCACCATGAGATCCTCTCATTTAAGAAATTGTGCAAAAATTAAGGGTAATATGCAATTTGAGAGGAAAAATACAAACAGCCGGTCTCCTGAGAGACCTTCTCTTTGAGAGACGTCTCTCAGGGCCAGCCTATCAAATCTTAATGTCCACTAACTGCATCCCTAATGACTACCTATATTATCCTTAATGCCTACTTATAATATACTTAATGGCCATCAAAAAAGTACTTAAAATGCCTACTTATAATATTCTTAATACCTATCGAAAAAATTAGCCTACTAGCTTACTTACCATATTCTTAATGCCTACTTGCAATATCTTTATACAATATACTTAATGCCTATCAGTAAGTACTTAAGTACTTGCAATTTTCTAAATGCTTACTTATAATATTCTTAATGTCCACTGAGAAACTTATTCTATATTTTTCTTTGTGGGTCAGCCCAATCAGAAATAGTCTCTCAAAAAGACCGTCTCTCACAAGAATTTGTGAAATACAAATTGTCAAATGAGACAATTTTACGATGAGATTATTACTATTGGACTGATTTAATGTACACCTATTATCTTAAAATAATTACTTTTAACCTCAAAGTGATTACTTACAGTTTTAAAATAATCATAATTTTTATAGTCGTATGATCACTCATAACCTTAAAATTGACGACGACTTATATTTTGATGTAAACAATTCAAAAAGTCAGCCGATTATATAAATTTGTGTGATAGTAACACAATCTCATTCATGACTTTTTGAAGTAAAAGCATTCTATTGACCGTTAAAATTAAGTGACAAAAATCATATTAATGTGCAATGACAATTATAAAAAAAACAAGCTTATCTGAACTATTAATTAATTTCTGATCAACATACTTCTTCTATCCAATTATACTTTTAACTTATTGTCCACTTTAAATTGTTGAAAATTTTTATTATCGTATTGTAATAATCAAAGTACACAGTTTGATATTATACCTCTGGTTTAATAATGTGTACATACGTGGCACAGTGTAAAATTAATGTATTTATATTAAACGAAATTATTATTAATATGTTTAGTGGAATATATTTAGTGATATTTAATTTAAATGTCACTATTTTAAATTTTTAGTAGTATATAGAGTGAATTTATTGACATTTATTAACTTTGAGAAACATAATTAAAAATCATATTAAAGCTTTTTGCGATATAAGATCTAATGAAATTTTTTATAAATGTCATTATAAACTATAGTAACAATTACAATGTTACTTAAGGCCAAATTAAGTGTCAATAAATTCCATTTTAGTAAAAATTAAAATAAAAATCAATAATTATTACACTAATAAAAATATAATTTAGCGACATTTATTTTAATATCACTAAATCCTATGTCACACAAAGTTAATTTTGTTGTAATATATTTTTATTAATTACTCCTATATTAATAATAATAAAAAAAAAATACAACTCTCCTTCTGAAGTACATGCTACTTTAAGGATTTTTGGTACTCTAAATCACTCAAGTTTATTTTATACTTTTTCTTATTTTACCCATTAGTGTCATTTATCTTTGTACCTATTCACTTATCATACTTAATTTGTATTTTATTCACTTATCATACTTAATTTGTATTTTATTCTTAATCTATAAGTTAAAACAGAGTAATGTGAAATCTTATTTGATTTATCTTATCAATTTAAAAATTATTAATATCAACTTTTTATAATTTTTAATCCAGAATAATTAGAGATATTAAAGGTAAAGTGTGAAAAAGTAAATGAGACTAATGAGTAGAATAGAAGATAGTACTATGTTTTTTTGCTAATGTGTAAAAAAAATATGGTTAAATGAAATCATAATTAAATCCTCAAATTTCGTATTTTTATAATAATAAGTTTTATTTAAACTCTCCGATCAATGAAATATAAATCAAATGTAGAAGAATAAGAATCTTTACATGTAATGTCAACTTTTGTGAAATGTGATCGAACAGAATACGGAATTTACATGCAAATTTTCGAATGATCAGCACTCAAATCATCATACAACATTATTGAGTAATTAAAATGAAAGAAATAATAAACCAAAATTACACAAACTTAATTAATAAATATATCAAAGACCCAAGAAAAACCAATTCAAGAAAAAATTATATATTATACTTCATTTATATATACTAGCTAAATTATGTACAAATACCACAATTTATACCAAAAGTATTGTGATTTTGTCTACCATTTGAGTAAAAGAAACCTTCCTCTCAAAAAAAAAAAAAATCTCATGATAAAGTGAGATTAATGCATGTCAACTTCACAAGATATAGTCCTAAATTATAAATATATTTTTTTTAAAAAAAAAAACTTCAATTTAAGGAGATCTCCAATTTTGTAAACCAAGATCATTGTGCTTTCTTGAAGGACCAGAAGAATGAACTGGAAATCTCTTAGGAAAGAACCCTAAAAACTGACCAGAATTTGAATATCTTGGTCTTGAATTGAATATAAATTCATTAGTGCTTCTAATTCCTTCACATTTACCCAACAACATGCTAATGTTTAAGATAAAGAACATAAATGTTATTAGATGTGCCCGAAACTTGCTCTTGTTTGATCTTCTTCTTCTATTACTACTACAATTAATCATCATCATGATCATCAACCAATATACCTCTTCATGCAAATTATATGAAAATGGAGAAGAAAAAAAGGGTTTTTTTGGAAATTGTGTAGAGGGTATAAAATTTCTTATGGAAAATGGGAAAATTGAGAAGAACAAGGGTTTTTTGTTTTTTTGGAAAATGTTTTGAAATGGAATTTATATTAATTTTGGAATGAGCTTTAGAATTTAAGTTCAAATAATGAAGGTATGGAATATGAATTATAAATTTATAGCTCTTATTTTGAAATAAAATAAGAGTTTTTAAAGAATGATAAAAGGTTGGAGAAAGAGGGAAAGGAATAGAGAGAGAGAGGAGGAAGAAGTAAGTGAGATGGAATGAGCAAATTAAAAATGAAGTGAAAAGAGTTGGGAGACGAAGGAAAAGGTCTAACTTCTTACTCCTTTCTATTTATCATAATTATCCCATTTACTTTATACATTCTATCTAATACACTTATTTAATCATTAATATATCTAATTATGTACTAAAAATTATGAAAAGCTGATATTAATAAACTTTACACTAAAACAAATCAAATAAGATCTCACATAAACTATATTTTATATTGTAGATTAATAATAAAATACAATTTAAGAGTAATAAATAAATAATATCTAAAAATAAATAAGACACTTAAAAAGAATAAGAGGAAGTATATGCATGCTTTTATTTCTTTCTTTTAGAAGGGAAGATATGAAAGGTGGTAAGGTGGTTAGGTAATTTTGAGTGATGATGGTCCCACAATTTCATTTTTTTCATTTCGAGATTTCTAATTGTTTTGAACTAATTAATTCTTGTTATACCTTTTAAGTGTCAAATTTGTTTTATATTCATCAATTATTTTTAATTTATAAGGTAAAATATAGTTAATTATAATTGCTTTAAAATTCAGTTTTATTCAAATACTATTAATATTAACTTTTTATAATTTTTAATTATATTAAATTAAATAGTGATATTAGAACTTAAATAGATGCAATAATATTTACTTCTTCTATTCCAAAATACTTGCAACATTTGACTTTTTACGTAACCCAATGCACTAATTCAATCCTTAATATCTCTATTTATGTATATTAAAAAATTATAAAAATATAACTTATAAATTTCACTTGACTATGTTTTAACTTATAAATGATAAACTAATCACAAATTCAAGATGGTGAATAAATAATGTTATTTTTCTAATGTTCCGAGTAATATGAAACGGAGGAAGTATATTAAAGGGAGTATAAAAATTGTGGTTGAAACTTGACAGTTTAAAGTATAGATTCTTCTTCCATGAAATATATATGAATGATTAACTATAGTTAGTATATAGAAGTATTTTTTTAGTGATATCTTATTTATTTTTTCTCATATATTTGTATAATTTTTAACTGTGTTAGAATAAAGATATTAAAGTTTAAATAAATTAATTAAAATGTGTCAAACTAAATAAATATATAGGGAGGGAAAGAGAGAGTATTAACTTAATTAAACAATTAATAAAAATTTAAATCTTGAATATGACATAGAAAAACATGTTTTTGGCGGAATTTTTATTAAGTCTTAATTATTAATTTATATTTTAAGTAGACTAATTTCATGTACGGGGATTTTTTTTTCTTAGCAATCAAATTTGACTAAAATATGCTTACATAATCTTATTAAAACTTTGAAACCATTGTATTTGTATGTACTTTTCTTCTATAATAAATGTCTTAAAGACTTGAGGACCCTACAATTGACTCAATTAAGATTTTCACATTAACCCATTTCATCAATACTTGAAATATCAACTATAACCTATTTTTATGGGATCAACCAACTATAACCTACTTCATGTTTCTACTTGGTGTTTCTTCTTAGGGAATTTGATTAGTGTCATGATGGAATATATGTTCTAAAATCTCTTAAAAATTTAGGGTGTAAAAATTAATAGTCAAATCAAAATAATATAAATATAAGTTAATATTTTAATTACCTGAGGTCGAATATCTTGTACATATTTAAAATCGTCTCTGATTGTTATGTTTTTCTGAAGGTTAAATTATTACCTAGTAATTTGACACTATAATTTCCGACAAGTTTCGGTCAAGTGATAAAAATTATCGTGCAATTGTGGGATCAAATATACAATCAATAACTAAATTTAACTTTAAAATAGTCTTAGAGCAATTTGGGGTCAAATATATGGAATAGTAATTTTCCAATCCAGATTTAGATGGGTTAAGTGCATATATGAAATGCAATTGTGAGAAAGATATTAAAATGATGGATACAAATTGACTCTAAACAAAAAATATTAATTAAATATAAGGTATTGGGATAAACCATGATATAGTTGATATCATCATGAAATATACATAGAAATATAGATTATCCTTTGAACCTAATCGTAAGGCTCATGTATTATGAAACTATAGATAAACATGCGTTGGATTTAAATCCTAATTATATTCCAAGATCTATTGATGTCAACTTATGGGCGAGCTGCTTGATAAAGTCTTGAATTTCACAAGCAAGAAACTCATGAAGAGTTAGAAAACATGTAAAGTTTAATATCAAGAGTAAAGTGCATGTTGAGGCGTTGTTATGTAATGCATATCTTACAAAAAAGCATCATACTTATCTCGCATTACTTTGATTTAGAAGTTCGATGTAGAGTTAAAGATCTTTCTAGAAATGATGACAAATGCTTTTATAACGATAGGTTGGGTGTTCTGTCCATAATCACACATCCAATTAGATTTCACGAATGAAACACATCTCAACATCGTTCATGCATATGTTTTGCAGAACCATTCAGAGGGTGAAGATTGATAGGAGATCGAATTCTCTAGGGGGACGGTAAATAGAGAGTATGCCCATTTAAAAATTTTTCTGAAAGATAAGCTCAAGAGCTTGAGAGACCTTTCAAAACAGTTTACTGGAACTGTTTTAGGTCGAATGATAAATCTAAGAAATATATGCGCAAATAAACTTAAACAAGAATAAGGGATTTGCTAACGAGGTTCGACTATTAATAGCCTACTCCCTGCCTATGGGTTCTCTTCTAACCCGTAGGAATCATTCTCTTCTAACCCGTAGGAATCAACGCCTTTTATTAATGAACTTTAATACAACTTAAAAGATCTCTCTATCTTTTCTCATCACGTTCTTCCCCTTGAATAATGTCTTACAAGTTCCCTTGATTAAAAGTGCAAATCCTAATCTCAAAAAAGAGAAAACAAATTGAATACTTTAAAAAGTATTCCAAGTTTAAACGTAATTATAATCAAAAGCTCTAACTTTTTTTAACTCTAAAACCTATTACAAATGAAAGAGTTAGATGAACTAAGTTTTACAACACTTTATTAATACTAGATTTTAATGCAAGAAGAGAGAAAATTATAAGAAGTATTGCAGTCTTAATCCTTGAATGTGTATATATATATATATATATATATATATATATATATATATATATATATATATATATATATATTTGAACAATTCTAATTTCTATTGTTAATTACTAATTATTAATGTTAATATAATTACTAATGATAACGGTTAAATTAACATTAATATTATACGCATAATTGTTAAATTAACATAAATAATTTTAAGTATAATTAATTTAACTTAACTTAAATCGAGCAAAAATATAAGAAGCACAAAAATTTTTAATTTCAAACCCTACCATATATTACAGACTGCTTATCAGTCGTAGGTACTTTGAACAATATCAGAATCCTAGTGAATAGGCATGGAGGCATTTAGACAAGAAAATCATCAAGATCTATTAGTAGGAGTTTCAAGTAAGCATAACTAATTTCTTTTTATAATTACATGTTATTTATTGATTTTGAACAACTTTATTTGTATCTTATTATTGATAATTTTGTTTCAAATACAATGGTTTTGGGATCTTTCTATTATTCTCTTAGTCTATTAAAAGTGGGAGAAGAAGGTCTAGCCTAGGTATAAAGATATCATTTTTACTCATAGGAAAACCTATAAGAAAAAAATAATTAAAAGGCGATTTGGGTGGAGAAGTCCATTTGGAAAAAATGGCTTTCCTGCTAGAAGTCCGATGAGTTTAAAGCTCATCGGTTGAGAGGGCCGAGAGGAAGAATTGCGCGCTGGGGGGAAGAAGAGGATAAGGTTGAAGTCACCCATACCGGTGGTTCGGTTTCAGCGAGTAAGACGTTGCGCATTCTAGTATGACTTTAATTTATTTAAGTTTAATTATTTACTTTATTACATTTTATTTTATATAAATTTAGACTGTGTAACAATTTATTATAAATTTAATTTTCAGGAGCAAGAGCGTCAATGGATGCTCTCTTCGTATGAGTTATTTACTCATACTCATCAAGTGCAAACCAAAGATGGTTTGCAACGGGTAAACGAGAAAGTCGAGGCTATAAGTGTAAATTTAACTTTTTATCTTCTTATTTTAATTAGATTAGTTTAAATCAATATTGTTGGTTGGTTAGCTGTTGTAGAATTATACTAAAAGCATTCTTTAGATCTAGCAGGTCATTTTTATGGGTCCATTGGCATCAAACTGAAAGTAAATGTTGAATTATTAAAATAATCCAATCAACTATTCTTTAGATTAGTTGATGTTGTATATTGAGGTTATAAAGATGAAGAAGACAATTACTGTTTCTAATAGATTTGTTTACCCGTCTCATCTTCTTCCTTCTTTATAATAATCCAATCTATTTCTTATTAACTGCCAATAATCTCAGCTTTAAAATTATTTTTAATAATCCAACCTTTGCTTTCAGTTTGTTGCCAATGGGCCATTCCAAATTTAATAATCCAACTTGTAGAATCGAATCATAGATTCTTAGGATTCTACAATAAACTTAAATTTGCTATCTAGTCATAATTATTCACCTCAAAAGTTCAAGTTTAATAATTAAAGTTTCATTCGCTTCATTTTTAAGAATGAAATAGAAAAATGTATAATAATTAGTTTAAATCTTTCATACCGATGAAGAAATTAATTTTTAAAAATTACAAATAAATTTGTAGAATCAAATCGTTAAATCGTAGGATCGTAGAATCGTGTTATGATTCTACCTCTACAAATTTTATTTTAATTAGAATCGTAAGATTCTACCAACTTAAGATTCTACCTACGAGTCGAATCACTTGCTAATTTTTGGATCGTAAAATCGTAGATGAGAATCGTGATTTTAATAACCATCCGCCCTTCAAGAAGCTAAATAAAATTGCTATTATTTTCCCAGCTTATGTAGTGATCATTGCATAAATAATAATTGTCTTTACATACATATCCCATCAACTAAGGGTGCTCAAAAAATCCGACCCGATTCACCAACCCGTTGACCCACATCCTAAATGGCGAGTCAATCTTTTTAAGAAATAATAAAATACCAGTCGGGTACCTAACCCGCCTTAACCGGGTTGGGTCATGGGCCACAAAATACATTGAGTCGGGTATCCCTCGACGCGTTATGTATTATCTTTATCAAGTTGAAATTTACACGTTAAAATTTTATAATTTAATTATATAAAATTAATAATAGTCATATGTTTTTTCACTTCCCTTCAAGGTATACTACCCCCTTTAAATCAGTGGCAAAGAACAATTGAGTATTTTAAAAATGGAAAAATTCTAAGAAACTACCTAATTTATAGGTCTATTTGCAAAAAACTATCTTATGTGTTTTTTTTTTTTGCAAAACACTACCTAATGTGATATATTTCTTTGCAAATGACTACCCCTTAAAAACGTTGATTGACCGTTAAGTTTGAGGGTTTGACCAATTTGAGAGGTTAAGTTGTCTATGTGGCAGTAACTCATTGGTTCTCGTATTTTTAAATTAAGTACTTGTTTCGACCGGATTTTCGAAAACCCCACAGGTAATCACGACGTCCGGTTTTTGAAAAAATATCATTGTGACAGGTAAAAACAACGTTAAATATCTTTTCGGTTTACGTATCGGAAAATAGGCAAATAAGTACTTGTTTCGACCGAATTTTCGAAAGAGTTATCCCATAAGGGTAATTGCGACATCTGTTTTTTTGAAAAATATCATTATGATGGGTAAAAACGACGTTGAATATTTTTTCGGTTTACGTATCGGAAAATAGGTGAATAAGTATTTGTTTTGACCAGATTTTCGAAAGAGTTACCCCATAACGATAATCGCGAAGTCCTTTTTTGAAAAAAATATTATTAGGATAGGTAAAAACGACGTTAAATATCTTTTTCGGTTTACGTATTGGAAAATAGGTAAATAAGTACTTATTTCAACCGGATTTTCGACCCCATAAGGATAAACGCGACGTCTGTTTTTTGAAAAATCATCTTTATGATGGGTAAAAACGACGTCGAATATCTTTTCGATTTACGTATCGGAAAATAAACGAACAAATACTTAGTTCGACCGAATTTTCGAAAGAGTTACCCCATAAGGATAATCGCGACGTCTATTTTTTTGAAAAAAATCGTTATTATGGGTAAAATGATGTCAAATATCTCTAAAATTGGTTAAACCCTCAAATTTAACGGTCAATTAACATTTTCCGTTAAGTGGTAGTCATTTGCAGAGAAATATATCACATTAGGTATTGTTTTGCAGAAAAAATAATTAAAAAAATACATAAGGTAGTTTTTTGCAAATAGACCTATAAATTAGGTAGTTTCTTATAATTTTGTCTTTAAAAATTGTGGATTTTTTGATAGTAATTAAAGAGAAAATGTGCGAAAGAAATTAAAAGAGACTTAACATGTATGGACGAGATATGTTGGATTATTATAAACTAGTAAGAAAGAGAAATTGAGTATTTAGCTTTTTGAAAGGTTTATTGGCAACAAAATGAAAACACGTATTGGATTATAAAAAAAAATTCAAAAGGTGGGATTATTAACGGGTAATGGAAAATTGGTTGAATTATTATAAAGAAGGAGAAGATGAGAGATAACCTGATATAGCAGATCATTTTCTAAACGGTCTATTGACAACAAACTAAAAGCAAAAGTTGGATTATTAAAAAAATTTCAAAAAATAAAATTATTTACAGGCAATGACAAATAAATTGGATTATTCACAATAATTTTTGTCCATAATTAATTAAAACCTTAAACATTGAAACCTAAACCCTAAAGCATATCGCAAAAATATAGGCGACAAAGTATAATTAATAAATAATAAAAATATAAATACCATAAAATAACTATAAAAATATAAATAATAAATGGCAATAGTCTGCTTCATCACCTCTTGCCCTGCGATGAAATCGTGACGGACTAGTTCGTCGTAGTAAAAAGCAACAACTTTTGCAATGCTGGCGACGAAATTTTCCCAATAACTTCCACGACGAATAGTTTGGCTAAATTCATTTTAGCGACCAAGCATGTTGCTACAAATTGTTTCAGTCACTAGTCTATCGCTAAATGCCTTTGTTGTGTATCAATCTAACAAGATTGTTCTTGAGGGTAGTTTCGATGTGCAACCGCCTAGGTCTAACTTATAAAAAGAATCAAATTGAGTTAATCCTTATTATTAAAAATTAGTTTGTGCATAAATATTTTATCATTATATGATCTTAAATTTATACATTTATTTGACATTAATGTGATGGAAAAAAAGAAACTATATGATGTGTAGTTGGAGAAAAAAAACCGAAACTTTACTTATACAAGGGTCATTTTCTTATATTCGCCTACGATATAAAATTTATCAGAAACGCACTCCAATCTAATATATATATATATATATATATATATATATATATATATATATATATATATATATATATATATATATATATATATATATATATATATATATATATATATATATATATATATATATATATTGTTTCGATAATGAAACGAGGAAGTGCGAGACACTTGGAATACCGCAGATGGAGGCGTTATCGGAAGTAGCAACTCGTGGGAGGAAGCGACCTGAATTCCTGCAACACAATACGTTAGCCTTGTCCGGGGGGTGATCTCCCGGAAAACCCCTCCGACGCTCAAGTCAGAACGTAGATCGGAGATTAATGAATGACAGATTGTAGAATGAATGCAAGAAGGAAGGTCGGGATTGGGATTGCTAGTGCTAGTGCTAGTGTTTGGGAAGGCTAAGGAAGTAATGTAAGCAAGGATACTAGGAAAGCTATTTCAGATGTCCCTTCCCCTCTGATGGTTGTCCCTATTTATAATATTGAAGGAGGAAGTTACTTCAGAGAGGAAAGGTGGAAGATCATGGGAGTAGTGGGAGTAATGGGAGGTGGACTGGTCATGGGAAGAGTGGACAGTTATTCTCCTTGAAACAAGGAGAGCCAAGCATGACTGAAGAGTGGAAGGTGGTGGGCAGTTATTCACCTAAAAAGGAGGATGGCCAAAGAAGATAGATGACAGGGAAGTTAAGTATTCTGAAGGTAAGATGCCATGAGCCTTCCAAGGAAGATGGGAAGTCCAGCAGAAAGCCCATTGACCAAAAGTCAAAGTCAATCCGGAAAGGTCAAGGGGTATTTTAGTAATATGATGTTTAATTAATAAATAAATAAATTAATTAAAAAACAGTACCATGACATTTAGCCCCACGCATGAAGGGTGATGTGAGGGGAGAACCACAACGACTAGAAACATCCTCCTTTATGCGGAAAAACAGGTGCCCTGGCGAATCTCCTCAAGGATCTTAAAAATTGAGTTTGCAAGCTTTGAATCGACAGTCCTTGTGCTGAAGTCTGAGTTATAATGAAAAAGATATGACCTTTTAAGCTTGTCAGGTAAAAACATATTGAACATGGGCCAAACGGGCATGTGAAGCCGCGGCTTGAAGCATGCCGCGGAGTAGCCCCAGACGCGTTATATTACAACAGCGAAATAGTGACTGTGGGATCTAGATTCCGTGACATCTTGTCTCGACCTTTGCTTTCACTGATATCGCAGAAATTAGGTTCTCAACAAAACACCCAAGGAGGGTCTGACTTATCGACTATGCGGACTAAATCAACTGTCTGTTTTGAACCGATGCCGCGTAACGCCAAGGGTTTTTACGAATCGGATTCCTAGTAATGACGCGGCATTGCATTCTTCTCAAGATATTTTTACCCCTATGGTTGAACTATGCCGCGAACTAATAGTTTGCGTCTTCACTCGTAAGTTCAGCACGAGAATCCCTCTTCAATACTTAGAATATTTTGAGAAAGAGAAGGACCCCCTGGGGGTCCGACTTATCGACCACACGGGTATCTTTAAAAATGTTCAGTACTTGGTCAAAGCAGCCCCCTTTATTCCAGCATGATACGGAATGGGCCCCATATCTCGCATCTTCAATCCCACGGACACACATGAGAGGTTCTATACTTAGAATTTTTCACTTGGATTAGGGTCATTTGGGGGTCCGACTTATCGACCACACGGATAAATATGGGAATCAGCCACTTTACTTTTCACCCCTCCTCTTTTATGACGAGGAACCAGCTCGCAGACCCGTGTCTTCAATCATACAAAAACATGGGACTTCTCTTTATATTATGACTGGGTGCACCAAGGAGTCCGACTTATCGATCACACGGATTTTCTTCACCCTTGAGATATTTTTATATTTCCTTCCATCACATTTTACCCGCCGTGTCCATAAGTCGGACGGAAGAATGGGTAATCTCTATACTTAAAATGATTTTCCTTTCTGGAGGTTCAGTTTAGGGTCCGACTTATCGACTCTCCGGACATATTCGAGTGCTAAAGGACTTGAATAATTATCTGCTCCTCCCTCCCTGGGGGTCTAACTTGTCGACCCACAGGTTGGATGGCTTTGACATTCAAACATATTTATGACGTTCCTTTCTAATTGGGGGTCCGACTTTTCGACCTTCCGGCTATATTCAAGAGTTAACACTTAGAAAAATTTCGCAACATACCCTTTCAACCAGGGTCCGACTAATAGACTTCACGGTCATCACTAAACACTTAAAAAAGTATGTTTTCCCCTTATTGGTAGTCCGACTTATCGACTTCCCAGTTTTCCTCCGGAATTCCATCCTTTCGTTCGAATGCTCAAGTCCCAAGTGAAGCATTTATTGCTGCTATAAATAGGGTAGTTGGAATAGTTCCATTTCACCTAATCTTCATTAACTTCTTCAAATCTTCAAATTGCGAGAAAGAGAAAGTAGAGAAACGCTCGGACAATCTTCATCCCTTCTTCAAACTTCTGACAAATCGTTTGAAGATCTTCAAAGTTTCTGACAGATCTTCATCAAATTTCTGACAAATCATCAAATTTCTTCAAGGTATTCAAACTTTTCCCAGATTTTTCGAATTTCTTCAAGTTATTCTTCAAACTGTTCTTGAATGTTAGCCTAGAACTTTGAATTTGTTTATGAATTTAGTCTCTATTCTTTACAAGTTTCGACTACTACTTTATTATTAACATGGATGTCGCGGCTACTCAAGAGACTATAGCTAACTCAGACACCAACCCTACTAACTTGCCGGAAACTCTTTTGATAGTACCTAGGCGTCTTAATAAAAAGGGGTTACCAATGAATGACTCGGATGAAAGTAGTTCGGTGAGAATTACCCCTCATTATGAACCAATAAAAGATGGGGATGAGTCGTCTGTATCCCCTATATACCCTCCGGAGATTATAAAAACTGCTCCTTGGGAAGTGAGCGTTGCTTTCTTTCCAAATTACTTGCCGCGAATAAATCCTGACCTAGAAGGGTTATTGTATGTAGATATGGAAAACTTTGAAGGATCAGCCGAGTCTTCCGGAAGGGAGAGTGCAGCGCCAGTTCCTCCTCCATTCTACATTCCAAACGGCGGACCCCTAAATTACTTCATTGATTTACAGACCAAAAGGGATCTAGACAACCGCCGGGAGGCCATCTCTCAAAAGTGGGGTTTGAAGGATAATATAAACATTATTACCCCGGGGAATTATGACACCGTTAGGTTTCCTCCCCCACATTGTATAGCAGTATACTTTCCTTCTTTTGAATTAGGGCTCAGATTTCCTCTTCACCCGTTTTTTAGGGAGGTGTTAGAGTTTTTGAACATTTCAGTGCCCGAGTTATACCCAAACGCCTGGGGTTGTATGGTGGCCTTTTTGATCCTATGCAAAGTTTTGGCCGTGCCACCAACACTCACAGCTTTTAGATACATATTTAGAGCCCGCCTATGTAATTCGCAATCATACGGCTGTGGCTGGATTACTTTTACACACCGTCGAGGACTGAAGATAGTCCAAGACCTCCCCGATAACCAGAAGGGGTATAGGACGAAATTTGCATTTTTGTATAATTCAGAGGGATGGAACATCAAGACCTCTTTTGACATTAAACCCAACCTCACGGGTTTTAATAATGGGATCCCGCAGTGTTCTTTTAGTGACGCGGTGATCATAGAGTACGCAAAGATGGACGTTCAATTGGGAAGGAAACCAATGAATGTCCAACTTAATTGGATACCTGGTCGCCCTGAGTTGGAGAACGAGAACCTCCTCTCATCATTCGGCATCAGCTTGGCTATCGATCGGAGTAAGAATGGCCGGGTTTCTTCCTTTTCTTTCCTATGATATGTTTAACTGCTTCTAACTCGCGATTTTTACAGGGATAGCCAAGGAGAATCTTCGAGCAAAGAGTCCGGAGCTGATGAAGAAATTCAGCGTTCTAAGACTTGCTCAAGGGGCCATACAACGACCCGAGGATAAGCCTCTTCCCCTTCCTCCGAAGGTATAACTTCACAAAATTCTTCATTATGAAAGATCCCTGTTGATTCTTCCTAACTTTTTCTTTTGTAGGACTCGGCGACTGTAGAGAAGGGTCTGGAGGACGTGGCCTCAGAGCAAGAGGCTCTCCGACTTCTCGAAGAGAGAAAACAAGTTCACATCCCCGATGAATCTGAGAGGGTGATTCCTCCACAGACAAGGGGGGTGAAAAAGAGTGGGAAGAAGAAGAGGAAGCGGGATTCTTCTTCCCGCAAGGAGAGCTCGGCCAAGCGGCCCTCTGTGGGTACGATCCCTACGGCCGTACCTCTCCGCATAGGGTCGGTCGAGGAGGAGGCGTCTCCCCCTTCGGACTCTCTACGGCCAGCTTCAAAGAAGGGGAAGGAGAAGGTGGGGGAGTCTTCCGCGGCTCCCTCATCACAATTCGCGGAGGTTTATCGTCGTCGGGAAGTTTTCCCTTTTCGACACGAGACACCCTTTCCGGAGTTGGGGCATAAGGGCTTAGTTGTTCGTTTTAACAGGGCGACGTCCAACTTAATCAGCAAGGTGGACGTCGACCTACTAGAATCCATGCCCCCCCGTGACAGGGTGCGTCAGGCACAAGCTTCGGCGGCAGAGGTAATGACTTTTTTATGCTTAGTAGTGTTATTACTTGGTCTCCGGATTTCATCGATTGTCGTTTCTTTGCAGGCGTTCATACGGTTGGCTTTCGAGCTCGACGCAAACCGTCAAAGTGCCGCGGACCAGGAAACCATTGCCGCCCTTACCTCCCGCTGTGAGGAGCTGAATGACGAGTTATCAAAATTGCGGGAGGACCTGCCGGGCCTAAAAGAGAAACTGGCCAAGTGTTCTGAGCTGAAAGAGCGCTTGGTCAGGACCGAACAATGGCGGGAAAGGGCAAGGAAGCAGCTGGACCAGACCATCGAGAACTTAGATGCTGCTTCCACCTGGTCTGCGAGCCTCGGCCATGAAGTCGGCTTGCTGATGGATACCCATGCCAAGCTCGTTCATCAGAACCAGCAACTTATGCAGCAAGTATCGACTGATTCAGCCCACTTCAAGATGATTCTATCCGTGGCTAAGGTGTATAAATTGTGTCTAACCAGGAAGGCCCGGATGGCTCGAGATTGGCTTCTTTCGGATGAGCCGGAAGCGTCGAAGTTCCTTGGAGATCTGACGGCGGAGATGGTGAGAGCCGGAACCCTGATCAGCGACGAAAAGTATCGTTTGGCTGCCGCAGAGTTGGGCATGGACTTTACATCTCTTCAGCAAACTGCTGATCAGAAGGGAAGTGAAGCCTTGTCCAACCTTGCTCCTGTCTTGGACGGGGAGTCGGCAGTACTGGTCGACGCTGCTTGGGATGCGGATGAAAGGAGAGCCTGGTCCGAAAAGATGAATGCTGAGGCTGAGAGGGAGGCTCTATGCCTAGACTTGGATCAGCTGGCTCTCTCTTCTCCTCCGGCGTCAGATGTCCCGGAAAACTTGACGCTCTCCAACCTGGAGGTTTTGTGCCTTGATTTATCGAATCTTATTATTGACGAAGGTAGGAACCTCCAGGGCTTGTCCCGAGAGCTGTCCGAGATCGGGGTGGAGCCGTTTAACGTTGAAGATTATGTAAGCTTCACCCCCAGTCTTGAAGAGGGAAGGATCGAGCCTCCTCTGCCGCCGGATCAAGACGTCGAGGCTTTTTTGGCGGATGTATGATTTTGCAATTTTGTAATTTTGATTTTTGCAAACATTCAACTCTGTATTTTGAATATTTTGATGTATATATTCCTGATTATGGAGTTTATTTGTGGTATCCCTGCTTTTATTCGTTGAGCCGTGGCTTCTCTCTTTTGAGGCTGCGGAATAATACTTGGAGGACGTGATTTTTCGATGTCACGCGCAGACGTCATCAAGGAAATTTGTACTTGAAATATTTTCAGCCTTTAGACCCCAGTAAGGGGGTCCGACTTGTAGATGTCCCGGTTGCGGGTTACCTTAGTGGGAGACCTGGGATTTTCTTTTGAACTCAGGGACCCCAAACTGGGGGTCCGACTTATCGATGTCTCGGTTGGGTAGCGTCATAGTAAAAAACTTAGAATATTTTGAACAATAGGGACCCCAAACTGGGGGTCCGACTTATCGATGTCCCGGTTGGGAAACATCATTGTGAAAAACTTGGAATGTTTTGAACTCTAGGGATCCCAAACTGGATGTCCGACTTATCGATGTCCCGGTTGGGAAACATCATCGTCAGAAACTTAGAATATTTTGAACTCTAGGGACCCCAAACTGGGGGTCCGACTTATCGATGTCCCGGTTGGAAAACATCATCGTAAAAAACTTAGAATATTTTGAACTCTAGGGACCCCAAACTGGGGGTCCGACTTGTCGATGCTACGAACAGATGGTGAATGCTTCAAATGATTTTTGGTTTTGGAACCCTATTCTAAGGGTCCGAATTATAGCAAGTTCGTTAGTGACAAAATAATTTGATGATGGGCCCCCTCTCAAGGGTCCGACTTATGGATATTATTGATTTAATAAGATTTGCAAAAGAATTTTACCAAACATTTGCGAACATAAGAGCCGGACAATCTGAAAATAGAACCTGTTTATTAATGATTGTTAAGGATACAAGCGATGATTGAAGTAATTTTGAATTACAACGCAATTATGTTGCGGAAGGACTGTAGTCGCGGATTGATGTTGCTAACACTGATACTAGTAACTGATTGCCCCTTGCAAATTTTATTAAATGAAGAATTTCTTTAAGTGGTCTCCATTCCATGGACGGGGTAGTTTTTTCCCTTTCATGTCTTCTACTTCGAAAGTTCCTGGTTTGACGATGTGGGTGACTCTGAAAGGTCCGTCCCAGTTGGCCCCTAACTTTCCTTTCTCCACGATCTTTCCCGTAGCTTCTACTTTTCGGAGGACTAAATCACCAATTTGAATACGTCTGGCTTTGACATGACGGTTAAAGCTACGGATCATCTTTTGTTTTTGTGCTATTGATCTCAGCATTGCGTTTCCTCTTGTCTCTGGCAGCAGATCTAAGTTTACTCTTTTTCCTTCCTCATTTTTGTCGTGTGAGTAGTAGGTGACCCTTGTAGAGGGTACGCCTATTTCAACTGGGAGCACGGCTTCCGATCCGTATACTAAAGAGAAAGGTGTATGCCCCGTTGCGTCCTTGATGGTTGTTCGACTTGCCCATAAGACGCCTGGTAGTTCTTCATCCCAATTACCTTTGACCCCTTCTATCTTCTTCTTAATGCCATTCAGGATCTCTTTGTTTGCGGATTCTACTTGACCATTAGTTTGCGGCCTGGATACTGAACTGAATCTGATTTGGATGTTAAACTTGTTGCAGTACTCGATGGTGTTCTTGCTGACGAACTGCCTTCCATTATCTGTTATGATCACCCGGGGGATGCCGTACCTTGTGATGATATTCCTCCATATAAACTGACAGACTTGTTTGTCCGTGATTGAACTAAGGGCTTCCGCTTCCACATATTTTGTGAAATAATCAATGGCCACAATGATGAATTTGCGTTGCCCTTTTGCCGGAGGGAAGGGGCCAAGGAGGTCCATGCCCCATTTGTCGAAAGGCAGGACGGCTTGCATGGCGGTCAAGTAATTAGATGGCTTCCTTCCTATCTTTGAGTGGTACTGACATTCAGGACATCTTTTGATCAAATACTCCGCGTCTTCTCGGAGTGAGGGCCAATAATATCCACTTCTAAGGACTTTCCCAATGACAGTCCGTACTCCTTGGTGTATACCGCATCCCCCTTCGTGTATTTCGCGGAGGATATAGTTTCCTTCTTCAGGGGATACGCATTTCAGGAGGGGGTGTGTATATGACTTCTTGTAGAGCGTTCCTTCGTGGAGTTCGAACCATCTGGCTTTCTTTCGGAGCATTTTGGCCTGACATTCATCTTGGGGAAGCGTCTGACTCCGCAAATATTCGATGTATGGCTCTATCCATGTTTCTGATCTGTCGATGGTATCGACCAAGAAGTTGATGCTGGGGTTAGGAAGTACTTCCCAGATTATATCTCGAGCCGCGGATGTTTCTGCTGAGCTGGCAAGCTTGGCCAAGGAATCAGCTTGGGCGTTCCGGGATCTCGGAATATGCTCCAACGTGAACTTGTCGAATTTTTGAACAAATTCCCTTACTTGCTGCAGGTACATTTTCATGCTGTCATCTTTATCTTCGAATTCCCCGTTTACTTGTCCAACAATCAATTGGGAGTCGGAGAAGGCGGACAATTTTTTGGCTCCCGTTTCGTAGCAAATTCTCAGTCCCATCAATAATGCTTCATATTCGGCTTCGTTGTTGGATGCTGCGAACTCGAACCTGACCGCCCTTTCCATACGGACCCCGGCGGAAGACACGATGAGGAGTCCAGCCCCACTTGCTGATTGGGTAGAGGACCCATCTACATACAACTTCCATTCCTGATTGGGTTCAGGATGACAGGGGAGAGTGCTTTCAGCAATGAAGTCAGCCAGAGCTTGTGCTTTGACTGCCGTTCGAGGCTCATATTCGATGCCGAAATCCGCCAGCTGGTTTGCCCAATCTGTGACGCGGCTTGACTTGTTTTTCCCTTCCAGAATCTTTTTCAAAGGTTGATCAGTCCGGACGATGATCTGGTGGGATTGAAAGTAGGGCTTCAATTTCCTGCTTGCCATGACGATTGCGAAGATGACTTTTTCGACTTCACCGTAGTTTCCCTCCGAGCCCCGGAATGCATGACTTATGTAGTATATAGGAAGCTGTTTCTTTTCTCTTTCCGCAACCAGTACTCCGGATAACGAATATTCGGAGACAGAGACGTATAGGACTAGCTTCTCCCCTTCGATGGGCGAAACTAGTTTTGGCAAGGTGGACAGGTGCTCTTTAAGTTGGCGGAAGGACTCTTCTGCTTCTGCTGTCCACTCGAACTTCTGTTGTTTTATTGTTTTAAAGAAGGGTAAACATTTATCCGCGGACTTGGAAAGAAATCTTCCAAGAGCAGCCAGGCACCCCGTGAGCTTTTGTACTTCTTTTACTGAGGTGGGAGATCTCATGTTTTGTATAGCCTGGATTTTATCGGGATTTGCCTCAATGCCTCGCTCGTCTACCAGGAAGCCCAGGCATTTCCCTCCGGTAACTCCAAACACACACTTGTCAGGATTGAGTTTCATTTGGTGCTTTCGAAGGGTAAGGAACGTCTCTCGTAAGTCTGCGGCGTGCTGACTTGCTTGTTTGCTCTTTGTGATCATGTCATCTACATATACTTCTAAATTCCGTCCAATCTGGGATTGGAAGACCTTGTTGACCATCCTTTGATAAGTTGCCCCCGCGTTTTTCAATCCGAAGGGCATAACCTTGTAGCAATAGACTCCCATGCTGGTAATGAAGGCCGTGTGAGGTTGGTCTTCAATTGCCAACGGAATCTGATGATAGCCGGCATTGGCATCCATGAAGCTTAATAATGCATGGCCTGCTGTAGAATCCACCAGACGATCTATCTTTGGAAGTGGGTAATCGTCTTTAGGGCACGCCTTATTCAGGTCCGTGAAGTCGACGCACATCCTCCACTTGCCATTCGGTTTTTTCACCAGGACAACGTTGGATAGCCACTCAGAATACTTGCATTCTGTAATAAATCCGGCTCTCAACAACTTCTCGACTTCCTCCTTGGCGGCCTCAGTCCGCTCTCTTCCTTGATGTCGTAGCTTTTGTTTTATGGGTTTATAACCTGGTTTGATGTCAAGTTTATGACACGCGACACTGGTAGGGATGCCAGGCATTTCTTCCGTGCAAAAAGCAAAGACGTCGCGGAACTCAGCAATGGTGGCCACTATGTCTTGTTTGACCGTGCTAGGAAGATCTTTCCCTACCTTGATTTGTTTCCCTTCGAACATGTCTACTTCCTCGTATCGTTCTATGGGGCGAGGCCTTTCATGCGTGCTGAGATTTTCCATGTACACGCTCATGACAGCTGGGACATTTTCTTCCCTTTTTCTTTTTGCTCGTGTCTCAGAGGACCCGCGCTTCAAGGTGTTGACGAGGCATTGGCGAGCCGTCACTTGGTCTCCCTTGAGAATGCCAACTTTTCCATTATCTGTCTCGAACTGCAGCAAGAGTTGATGGGGAAAGATTGCAGCCTTGATCTTATTAATGAGTGGGAGCCCCATGATAGCATTGTAGGGGAAGTTGAGATCTACCACTGTGAACCGTATGGGCATGGTCCGGCTTTCACTTCTTTCCCCTACCCGTACGGGGAGAATGATCGTGCCCAACGGAATGACCTGACTCCCTCCAAACCCAATCAGTGGTTTGTCTAGGGGTTGTAAGTGCTTTTCCTCGAACTTCATTTTTCTTAAGCACTCCATTGTAATAAGATCAGCCGTGCTTCCCGTATCTACCAGCACCCGTCTGACTTTCATTTGCCCAATTTTGAGAGAGACCACCAGGGGATCGGTATGGGGTTGTTGCAGCGGTTGGGAGGTCGTGGCATCGAATTTCATGACCGGTCCCTTAGATGCGGCCATGGGAGGTCCTTTCAGCAAAGTGTGGATGCTGTTTTTTGCCGCGCGGATAGTGGGATATTCCTCAGTGTATCCCCCAAAAATCATGTTGATCGTTCCTTGAGTGTCGGAACTTTCGCGTCTTGCTTCGTTTGGCTTGGGGGATCGGCGTTTCTGTTGCCATGGCCTCCTTTCCCCTTCTCTTCCAGCATCATAATCTCTCCTATTGAGGAACCTGGACAGTTTTCCCTCATTAGCCAACTGATGCAAGATGCGCTTTAGTTCGCGACATTGTGCCAGAGTATGGCCGTGCTCTTTGTGATAATCACACCACAGATTATAGTTGCGCCTATCAGAGGGGGTGGTAACTGGAGGTGGAGCTGGCAATTGATCTCGAACAGCGAAGAAAATGTCCCTCCTGTTTCGATTGAATAAGGGGTCGTTTCCTCCATCTCCCAGATTCCGCGTCCTAGTTTCTCCTTCTGTAACGTATACGGGTCGAGCTCGTGGAGGTCCCATATCAGACGGCGGCGTAGGACGACGCGGCATGTAAATCTTCTCTCTCCTCGAAGAATGCTCCTCCCTGCTTCGTGAGGATTGACGGGGGGGCCCGACATCTTTTTTCTCAAATTTTCGCCTTTTTGGATCATGTGCTTGACATATCTCTGACGCCGTGACATAACTTTGGCATTGTTTCATGGCCTCTGCATACGTCTTTACTTGACTTTCAACCAACTGGAACTTCAGCCGTTGGGCCTTCATTCCGTTGATTAGGGCGTTCAGGGCAACCGACTCCTCCAAATCAGTCACTTCCAGCACTGCCTCATGGAACTTCTTAAGATATGAGGATATGGATTCTCCTTCCAATTGAGTGACACTAAGCAGGTGGAAGTTTGATTTCTCCTGCCTTCTTGAGGCTATGAAGTGGCCTAAGAACTTGCCCTCTAGTTGGGAAAAGTTGTGGATGCTTCCTCCGGGAAGGGAGGTGTACCATGTCAAAGCTACTCCTGTAAGAGTAGTTGGAAAGAACTTACACCATAACGATGAGTTGGTGGTGTACAACAACATAAGATTCTTATACGCCGTCAAATGTTCCTGCGGACATGACGTGTCATCGAAAGCAGCCATGTTTGGTACCTTTATTTTCCCGGGATTGGGAGTATTCAGTATCTCTCTGGCCAGGGGAGAGACTAATGATATGGGCTCTTCGGGAAGGACACTCTTGTCGTCCTCATTCCGCGGCATGGAGGTGGGAGTGAGGGGACGGCTAGACCCGGCGAGTTGTGCCTTCTTCCTTTCCTCCCTTCTTTTATCTACCAGGGATTGGACGCTCTCAGACGTCTTTCGCTTTTTGCTCTCTATGAAGGTTCGGGCATCTGGAGTGGCGGTTTTGGATTCGCCATCTCGTGTATCTGTCTTGCTATGGTGCGGGTAAGTTTTGGACCTTTCCCGCCTATTTTTATTGCGTCTACTGGAATGGGAAGTCCTCGAGTTCCCGTCTTGAGATTCATGAGATTTTGGTATCTCTTGACGGGGCTCGATTCGTTCCTCTAAGTTCTTTATTTGGTTCGCCATGTCTTCCAGTACCCGTTGTTGAGTAGGGGTATTGTTTATGACGGCGCGGAGTTGTTCAGAGAATGCGGCCGTGAGATTTCGCGCTAGCATGTCCAGATCACGGCGAGTCACGGCTTGATTATTAGCGTGACCCGCTGAAGTGTCTGTGTCTGTGCTATGCACGGTGGCGGTTTGATTCGGGTTCTTCTTGGGAGCCATGACTTTTTGTATAGATCCCCACAGACGGCGCCAAACTGTTTCGATAATGAAACGAGGAAGTGCGAGACACTTGGAATACCGCAGATGGAGGCGTTATCGGAAGTAGCAACTCGTGGGAGGAAGCGACCTGAATTCCTGCAACACAATACGTTAGCCTTGTCCGGGGGGTGATCTCCCGGAAAACCCCTCCGACGCTCAAGTCAGAACGTAGATCGGAGATTAATGAATGACAGATTGTAGAATGAATGCAAGAAGGAAGGTCGGGATTGGGATTGGGATTGCTAGTGCTAGTGCTAGTGTTTGGGAAGGCTAAGGAAGTAATGTAAGCAAGGATACTAGGAAAGCTATTTCAGATGTCCCTTCCCCTCTGATGGTTGTCCCTATTTATAATATTGAAGGAGGAAGTTACTTCAGAGAGGAAAGGTGGAAGATCATGGGAGTAGTGGGAGTAATGGGAGGTGGACTGGTCATGGGAAGAGTGGACAGTTATTCTCCTTGAAACAAGGAGAGCCAAGCATGACTGAAGAGTGGAAGGTGGTGGGCAGTTATTCACCTAAAAAGGAGGATGGCCAAAGAAGATAGATGACAGGGAAGTTAAGTATTCTGAAGGTAAGATGCCATGAGCCTTCCAAGGAAGATGGGAAGTCCAGCAGAAAGCCCATTGACCAAAAGTCAAAGTCAATCCGGAAAGGTCAAGGGGTATTTTAGTAATATGATGTTTAATTAATAAATAAATTAATTAATTAAAAAACAGTACCATGACATATATATATATATATATATATATATATATATATATATATATATATATATATATATATATATATATATATATATATATATATATATATATATATATATATATATATATATATATATATATATATATATATATATATATATATATATATATATATATATATATATATATACACACACACGCACGCACGTTTTTTTAAGTGTATCAATCATACATCATCATTAGAGACATGCAATATATCTTTATTATCAATCTAATATCGTTTGAAGTCTTTGTCCTCGGATTTATGTGCCGCAATATACATTAACTACTCAGAAGTCACAAAATGTGAGGGCAACATACACTTCATTCATTCATTCATTCATTATCTTAAATGAAGGATAATAAGGTGATCATAGGACTTTCCTCTACGTTAAATATTTGTAGGTTAAATCCTATGCATGCAATACTAATCCAATCATCCATTTTTCCATATTGTTGAAGGTTGATATTTGATGGTATTCTCAAACAACTATTTATTGTCGTTTTTGATATTCTTTGAGCTTATCCGAGATCAAAGAAATAAACTCTCTCTATAAAGGGTTAGTTATGCTCTTATAAAATGAGTGCTTGACAAAATAATCGTGACAAACTTCTATATATTAAACTCATTTTGGGTGTTCTATTTTTTCTCATAAAGAATCTTTCTATTTATATTACAAATTTTAGACTCTTATTAATGCCTATTTTAATATTTTACTAATGCGTTGGGTGCCCACATATTTTTTATTAACTTCATTTTATCATTTTTATATTTCTTATGGTCTCCACATATTTCACACAAATTTTATAAAAATATCTTTTTAATAGTTGTGATTTTTAATATTTTCTCAAATAAGTTTCTTTTAATATTTTTTTAATATTTATATACTTTGCAACTACCAAATTTATTATAAAAAAGTGAGAAATTCGCTTGAAGAGTTGGTGTGGCTTTGAGTCATGCATTAAGTGTGGATTCAACGCGTTCATAATGGAGTTGGTGACCGGATTGGATGGGAGAGTACGTCAAAACCTCTCACAATCACATTTGATAGACTACTCCTTTAAACAAATATCAAAGTCATTATTAAATATTTCCGAGTTTTTTTTTATATTGCACTACTTTTTAATTTTACTTGTAGCACAAATTTTGTATCTTTTTCTATTTTGGCAATGATTTAAATCTCCTTTTTTAATCTTATCTAAAATTAATAATTTTAATCGGTTATTTATATTCCCATTTCTTAAGTTGAGAGGCACGCTTTTCTTTATAGGTATGAGTTGTTGCCTTCCTTTTCTCTTCAGATGCTGATTATAGGTTTCTATGACGGAATACACTGGTTATAATGATGATGATTATTTATATTCCCAACTTATTTTTTATCTGATTTTCCAACTCGTTTATATATCTAATAAATTTCACCCAATGTATAAAATGAAAGTGACACCAAGAGTAAATCCAAAACCTATGAATAATGAAATCATGAGAGAAGAGTCATTCAATTGGGACCCTTTTGATTCAACACTGCTTCCTCCTCGCTCTATTTTTTTCTTATTCAACTCCTATTAGTCAATCTCATTAAATTTCTTCATTTACTATTTTGGTATATGATTTTATTATTTTAACACACTTTATTTATTATTTTTTCCACTTATTTTTCCAATGAACCATTTTAAATCTTCATTCTTTAAAGTAAATGAGATCATGAGGTGGACTAAGAAGTACTTTGAATCTTATGATGCATGTAAAATTCAGGCTCAAGCTGGTATAAGAGTCAAGACATAAGTTATGATCCAAATTTATTTAATCAAATAATTAGCTCGTTTTGTATGAGATCATCTAACCATGAGACGAGTTTATATAATTATTAGTCCATTTCAATAATTGATTATTATAAAATTATAAGTGGTCATTTTAACTGCTATGTTAATGGTTTAGGGTAGGGATCAAGTTGTGTGCAATGATAATCATTGCAATTTTAACTTAGGATGAAATGTATTTAGAAGCCTAGAAAACATAAGCTATCATTGAAGAGTGCAAGAATTTAATTGCAAGAAAATAGGTTGAAGACTACAATTATTGCATGAGAGAGGTTGAAGTTAGATGAATTAACATTAACTATTTCGAAATAAAGAGTAAATGACGGAATCAATTGGTTAACCGAAAGAAATAAGTGTTTCTCCCGTTGCTAGTCATTTAGCCCTTTCTCTGAAACAGACATCATAAGTTAGCCCTTTGTATAATAAATTAACGGGTAACCATTTATTTGCAAATAAGTTAAAGGTTATCCTTTTAGATGCAATTTTTCCTTTAATATAATTGTTTTCAAATACTCACATAGATCTTCAAAAGAATCTTTAAAGAAGATTAAATACATAGATATCAATTTTCAGACAATCCTTTTTCCACAAAGGCCTCACGCCAAGATAAAGGTCTAAGTAGTAATCCACCTTATTGCCACAGTGCACCTGGAATAAGGATCTATTGAGCAATTTACTTCATTTAAATACTGATTTGGGCGTCGGAATAGGTCTCCGGAAAACCATTTCGTGCGCTGCTAACCCCTTGTTTGATTTTCTGGAAATCAGGCATCTACAGAGTGATCTTATTGCATAACTTGGCAAGATAGTAAGAACAAAACGTTCAAATCCAACTTAAATTACAAATTACACAAAATAAAACTAAAAACTTAAAAAATTACACAACCTTTCACTAAATAAATACATCTTTTGCATCTACTTAATTTAGATATCTATCTCAATAGTTCCACTACTTCAATGTAGGCGACTTAATTGAATAAGAAAATAAGACTTTTATATTGAATAGAAAGGAATATATTGCTAATATTACTTCATAATTTACCAATCCCCATAAATTTTGTTTTGTAATGGACATTTTCCCCTTGCAACATTTCATGCTTAGTATCACATTCACTGAGACGGGTGAAATATCAATTCTGATCATAGTTTTGTAGCATCTTACTCTAATTGTTTTTATTTTGTGTGATCCCCTTTATGTCTTCATAATTTCCCAACTCCTTTAAATTTACCTACTCAAAATTGAAATGAGATCAAAATATGATATCACGTCATATTTTTTCTCTTTATGCATTTTTATTTATACTTCCTCCTATCACCCTAATAGTCTCATTTGACTTTTGACACTGTTTATCAATTACTCTTAACTTGTATTTTATTCTTAATTTATAAGTTATAATATAGTCAAGTAGGATCTTATTTGATTCATTTTAATGCAAATATCATTTATATCAATTTTCACAATTTCTAATTATGAACAATTAGAGATAATAATGATAGAATTACCGTATTAACAAATGGTCAGAGTTCACTTCAGTCCTACTGTCACTATAAATCTTTATTAATTCTCTTGTCATATTAAACTAAAACAAATTGGTTTTTTACGATGTTTTCTCCAAACTAAACACTCTCAATTTTATTTAAGGTATTCTTCTATCTTAATCATTTTAAACTTTGGTAAAATGTTACTTTTTTAAGAGGTAATTTGATTTATCGAGAGAATAAGACAAAAAAATATCAAAATATGATGTTTATACCAAAAAAAACAAATATAGTTATGTGTATAAGTATTATAAAAAATTCTATAATTTTCTTTATCGGGATAAAGCTCAAATTGTTAAATTAACACATAAGTCACAGTATAATTTATTTTATTTGCAAGTCATTATATCATATCATACATAATAATAAAAATGATGAAAAATGATAAATGTCATTTTTAGAGATTTTGACAAATGGAATCATTTTAGTAGATTATAGTTGATTACATGACAATATTCACCTAATTAGAATCTGATTTTTTTTATTAGAGCTAAATTATATGTAATTTATTATAACAATTCTATATACTTAATCTAGAATTTGATATATTTAATTGAATGAAAAATTGATGTATTCGATAATTTAATAATGATAATCTATACTTACATTATTTTTGAGAGTTAAATTTTTATATATTTCATACTCAATAATTCGTACATTGCACGAGTTTCTATACTAATAATGTATAACAAAAATGGTGGCACATAAAATAAAAAAAATAAATGAGATGAACATAGGAAGTTATATGTTATTTTATTATTATTATTATTGGAATCAATAGTGAACTATAGTTTTAATGTTTTATGGTTTTGTGAAATTACAATCTTGATGTTCTTTTACTTTTCTTTGCGACTTACAACCTCTTAAGTAACGTTTCGACCAGTATTAAAGCCAAGTGATCGGTTCCGTACAATTTTAACCGTTGACTACACTTTTTACCTTTGACTTGCCTTTTATGATATTAATATTTTTTTTTGTTCATTTAAATCCTTCTTCTTCTTCCTGATTTCTTCCTCAACTAATTGATAAGTTTTCGTTAAAAATGGCATCAGAATTGACCGTTGAGATTCACCTCCGGTAGCATTTTCTTCTCTCGATGGCGAAACCATCGCCGGAGGCTACGAAAGAACCGAAATTTTTGTTCTCCGGTAATATGTATATAATTGTGTAAACTAAAGAATCAGAGAATGTAGCATAAAGTTTTGAAAGTAAAGAAAGACAATTTGACCTGAAATGGAAGAATGTAGAGAAAAATAAAGATCTGAAAATGGAAAATGATTAAAAGAAACAAAATTTTGAGAAGAAGAGGAAAGAGAATGTTAAAGCAAGTACCAATAATCTTAATGATGACGTTAACTTTAAACATATAATCGAACATGCTTTGTCTTGTACTTTAGAGAGGGTCGATAAAGATGTGTCGAATACGGGTAGTTTAAGGTTTGGAACGGTTGATGAGAGTTGCTTGATCAAAGCAACAAATAAAGAAGCAGAATAGTGAGTGGCTCGACCAACCACTCGATCGAGTGAAGTGTTGCTCGACCGGTCGAGCGGTGTTGGCTCGGTCGAGCGATGTGTGCAGAACAAGTCAGTAGCTTCTCTGGAAGCTCGCTCGACCGAGCGAGGTAGTGGCTCGGGTCGAGTAGAAGTTCAGCAGACCACTTTGGATTCTGTTTTGGTTAGAATGTGAAGTGACTATGCAATTATTTCGTACATTACTCTATTGTTTATTGTAATGTTTATTGTCATAGTTAATTAGGATGTTACATGTGAGTTTATGGTGATTTATGAGGGAATACTAAGGGTGAAGAATACTTGGCTATAAATAGGATTCATCACTCATAGTAACATACACCACAAACACACATATTGTTGAGAGGGCTATTGCATTGTTAGAAACTTGAGAGTGTTCTTACTTTGCTTTAGTATTTGTGATCTTGAGAGGTTGTTCTCAAGATAAGGGAGGTTTATTATATTTGTAATTGTTGAATTCATTATAATAAACTATATTTGAGGGGGAGGTATTCAAGATACCTCATAAACACTTGTGTTCATTTTGCATTATATTTTTCATTTGTTTTTCTTTGTTAAACCTCTTTGAGGCTTGCGCTTTCAAAGAATATAAAGATATTGGTAAGCAAGGAAAGGAGGAGAAGCTTGAAGAAAGAAAAGATCCCGAAAGAACAATTTGAAGAAAAAAAGCTTGGTTTCAGTTCACTTATAAAACTCAAATGAGATAAAAAAAAAAGAACAACTCAAAGTAGCTTTGGACTAGTGATTACTTTTTCTGCTTGAGAGGGTGAATTTAGAGAAGAAGGAGAGCACTTTGGAGGTAGGAAAGTGATTAAAAATGGTGATGAAGGTATTGAATGTCTTGAAACAAAGAATGACAGTAACTACAAGAGCATTTGCAAGTTTATATCTTTTTTCTACTGCTAATTTTATTAAGCTCTTTGATGGATTTTTTAAAGTTTAAATCCAAAACTCCATCAACATTTATCAGATTTTATGGTTTTTCAAGTTCTTTGATGTGCAAATGTGCAATAATGGAGGAGGAAAAGAGAATGAATTAAATGGTAGGGGTTGAAGAAATTAAGTGTGGAAAAGAAAAAATTAGAACTCACAAACAAAAAATAAAACCAAAAAAAAAGTTTAAGGTAAAATTGAGGGTCAATCCGTCATTTTTTACAGCTCCGGTCAAGGCTGTAATTCGCAAAACCATCTAACCATCAAACATTAAGGCTGTAATTTGCCCAATTAATTATTATTATTATTATTATTATTATTATTATTATTATTACTTTCTCTGTTCCATAATACTCGTTACATTTAAATAGTAACACTATTCATTTTCAATCTGTTTTCGGTAATTTCGAGTAATGAATATCTAGTTTTATTTTGCTTAAAACTTAAATTTTTAATATATAATTTTTATAATTTTTATTTAGTTAAAATAAAGATATTTAATATCAATATATACATTACGTAAAAAGAAAATAGCAAATATTGGGTAACATATCTTATAGAAGGGAATAACTAGCTGAGAATTAAATTTAAAATCTTACTTAGAAAATTAATATTTCCTCTGTTTTTTTAATGAGAATTGAGAAAAATAGAATCTTTTAGATGTTGTATACTCTCTCTATACCTTAAAAAGTTCTCGCTCCCATAAAGAACTTTTCTATTTACATTACAAATTTTGGACAAAATAATCTTACTCATCCTCATTTTAATATTTTAATAATGTTTATGGTCCCCATATATTTTCAACTAACTTCATTTTAATATTTTTATATTCCTTATGTTCCCTATATGTTTCCCACTAACTTTATAAAAAATAGTTTTTTATTTGTTATGGTCCCCTTATTTTTTCCACTAGCTTCTTTTAATATTTTTTTAATATTTACGGTCTTCACTATTCCTCCATCAAATTTATTATTCAATAAAATAATATCTCTACTATCTAAAAGCTTTTATTTTTCTTAATTCCCTTAAACATTTCTTATGGGAACTTCATTAAAGAACGAATGGAGTATATTATTTAAGGAAAAATTACTAAGAATAACCCAACCTTTTCATGATTTCCTACAATAATCTCACCTAATTAATCATGAATAATCTCAACTTTAAGGGGTATTTGCCTAGAGTAAACTTGGGTAACTCGATGACCTGCTATAGAGGGTAATTGACCAAAAAGAACATTTCGCCTTTCTGACCTAGCGACCCCCGTCCTTCTACCTCGTTTCTAAACTAGCAGAGTCTCCATGTCTTTTGTTCCATTCTCAAGTTCGGCCCGTCTCGTGTCGTTCCAACAACTGGGGGGAGCATCTCAGTCAGTATACGGTCGTGCGCAGAAAATTAAAGTAAAATTAGAGAAAAATTTTGAAAATTTACGTAAAAAATTCTGAATGATAAAAAATTCTGGAATTTTTTTAACAATTTTTTCGACATTGTATATTAATTTATCTTTTTCTTAAAAAAAATTAACTTTCTATTGCTAATCATCCGAATACCGGGTTCACTCCAGGAAAAGCCCTCCAAAATTAGGATTATTCATGGTTAATTAATACGTGAGATTATGGTAGGAAAATCATGAAAAGGTTGGATTATTCTAGGTAATTTTTTCTATTATTTTATTAAATAATAAATCTAATAGAGAAAAAATAGAGACCATAAACATTTAAAAATATTAAAAGAAAGTTAGTGGACAAAATATAAGGGCACAACTAACAAAAAAATATTTTTTTATAAAGTTAGTAGAATACATATGGGGATCATAATAAATACAAAAATGTTAAAATGAAGTCAATAGAAGAAATGTGAGAACTATAATCATTATTAAAATATTAAAATAAAGATAAATAAGGTCATTTTTATGCATAATTATTAATATAAATAGAAAGATTTTTTAAAAGCACAATACATAAAACACCTCAAAATGATAAATAAAAATTTTATAAGAATGAGAGAGTAAATTACTACGTTATTATAATCAACTAGTTTAAAAGCCCGTGCAATGCACGAAATTAAGTATACAAATAAATAAAATTTTCAATGAATAATGCAAGAAAAAACTCTGTATAAAAAAAGTATGTCAATATTACATATTTTAATTAATAATTACTTTGGATAACAATATAACTTAGTCCCTCCGTTTTCTAATGTTCTTTCCATTTGAATATTCCATCTTAAGAAGGGAGAAATTTTATTAATGTTTTTGACATATATTTAGAAGATAATATATATTAATGTGAGATCTCGTTAGATTCGTCCTAATGTATACTTTTTTATTATGTGATTTTATATTTTTTTATTATGTGTATTTATAGATATTGAGGTCTAAAATTTGCATTGAAAACTGTGCAAAAAGTAAATGAAAACTACAAAAAGAAATGGAGGGAGTACTTACTAAAATATTTAATCTAATTTATCTCGTAAATTTGACTAAAATATATTTTTGATGGTCTTCTAAAACTCAATTAAATAAAATAAAATAACTTTTTATAAATGAATTGAGTTTATTATGAGTCAATTTAAACTAATTTATAAGGTTTTATTTTTGAACTAATTCAAACATTTTATAATTTAAATAAATACTATATTTTTTAAAAGTATTTCTTTACTTACATGTAAATTTTTTTTGAAAAAATTAATTTCTTAAAGATTTTTATTTTGGTATAAAGAATTAATCTGATGAACTCTTTTAATACTTGTGTTATTTAGTTATAAATTTATTGAGTAGAATAAATTTTCATACAATTAATAATTATAGCCTTACTAAAAACACTTACCTAAATTAATTTAAAATTTGGAAATAATGAAGCTATTAATTAAACAAATTGTGTGTTAAGAAAACATTAAAAAAAGAGAACAAGTGGTAGACCTACGCCGTATCGTATGGTACAACAAGTTTCCCACACCCACACAATAAACACACACCAAAATAATAAAATCTTCATAAAATATTAAAAGCCTTCCTTTTCTTCTTCACTTTTTTTTGACCGTAGACCATCAATTCATCAACATTGAATCGAATATATATCAATTCAAAATTCTTATTCTTGCGTCACTTCTATTCCTTTCACAATTGACCTTTCATTCTATCTTCTCTTCTTAATCCTCCATTTTTACTCTTCTTTTTCCTGTCCCTTCTCTCTCCTCTACACACCATTTTCTCTCTCTAAACCCATTTTTTCACTGATTTTCTTGATTGATTGACTGATAGAAATCGAAATATGGGTAAGATTGATGATCTATACATAACAGTTCCCAGTTTCTTCAAATGTCCGATTTCACTTGATATAATGAAATCTCCGGTCAGTCTTTGCACTGGTGTAACGTACGATCGTGCGAGTATTCAACAATGGTTGGAGAGCGGGAATAATACATGTCCAGCTACTATGCAGGTTCTTGACAGCAAGGAATTCGTACCGAATCATACTCTTCAACGACTCATTCAGATCTGGTGTAACAACAATCATCTATCTCATTTTCGTTCTAATTTGAATCCGAAATTTCAATCGATTTCTTGTGCTGTTGTTAAGGATTTAATCATACAATTGGTTGAAAAAGAACATGCAGATGGATTTGGGATAATGTTTGAGATTTTTGTTAAGATTCTTTGTTTTGCTACCGAATCAGACGATAATACCAAATTTTTAGCGAATGATGAGAAGTTTATTGATTATTTAGTTAAATTTCTGTGTTCTAAAGGTCCAGATCTGAAACCAGACCTTCTAGAAGCTGTTTTGAAGATATTTCATCTGATTATTACGAAGGGAAAGAAGATACTAAATCCGAGCAGCTGCAACTCTATCTCGACGACTCTAGTCCGGATCTTGAGAACTAGAGGGTCCGGGTCCGAGTTTGGGTCCCAAGTTGCAGCCGCGGGCATAATTGAGACGTTTGCTCAAAACCCAGAATTAAAAAAGCATGTGTTTGAGCATCACGAGCTTGTATTTGAGCTCGTGCAAGTGCTCAAACACCGAGAAATCAAGCAAGATGAAATACAAGCTATTTTATCTTGCTTGATTTCTCTCTCTTCAGCTCGGACTAACAAAAGAAAATTAATCCGTGTTGGAGGAGTTAAAATAATAGTGGACTTGATGTCCAACATTAATAGTAAAAATTTGACTATTGAGCTCCTCGTGACCCAACTAGAAACGCTAGTTGGGTGCACGGAGGGGCGAGCAGCGATAATTGATGATCCAAATTGTTTACAAATGATCATCAGCAAGGTTATGAAGGTTTCGAAATCGACGAATGAGCATTGTATTGCAATTCTATGGAGTTTGTGTTATTTGTTTAGAGATCAAAGGGCTAAAGAAGGTGTAATGAGAAGTAATGGTGGATTAACAAAGATATTGTTGTTAATGCAAAGTGATTGTTCTCCTGCTGTGAAGAAGATGTGTTGTGATTTACTTAGGATTTTTAGGGTTAATTCTAAATCTTGTCTTTCTAGCTATGATACTAAAACTACTCATATTATGCCATTTTAATTACTCTTTACCTATGTTTTTATTTTAATTTTGATTTGGTTCAAAAATAGGCAAGGGGTATACAAGAATTTTGTAAATGATAAGGGAAAACAAAGAGAATTTTTGGTGAATTATTATAGAAAGGAAATTCATTCCTTCATTAATTTTAGTGTTCAACAATTAGTGACCAATTGTTTCATTTGCATTTTGAATTATTAATCGATCACTTTTAATTTGTATTATTTTTTGTTTATAAGTTAAATATAGTCAAATAATATTTTCTTTGATTTGTCTGAATATAAATTTTATTTTTTTATATTTTTAATTTAATTATACATAATTAAAGATATTTAAGATTGAAAAATAAATTGGAGTGAATATAATTTTACATTTCTTTACTAATATTTTCGTTTGTATTACTTGCGTGCTCCTTGTTTCTATTCATGTATTAATTTAATCTATTTATTTTTTAAATTAAATTCACTGACAACAAATTTATGAAACAAATTAAATTGTTGCAATTTCATGTAGAAATTAATGGGATGTTAAATTTATCTTCATTATAATTATCAAAAATATTAAATTGACCTTATACCACGATTCAAAATTTGTATATGATAATTAAACATGATTAGATGAAAGTAATTGTGATTAAGGATAATAATCCATATATCCATGATGAAGGATATATGTTATGAATTTAGTGAAATTGATGTTGTGTATTTCCAATAAAGCAATACAAGAATATTAGGCATACAAGTAGCTAAGCAGTAAGCACCAAAGATGCTTCCTTTTGGTTTCTTTAACAATGTTTTGGTTGGTTGGCCCGCCTTTAATTTTGTTGCGTTGTCATTCATTTATATCAAACATTTTTCCTAATTTTTCTATTGTTTCATTTTGTTAGTTATATCTAAAATATTTTAATTCAAAAAAGAAAAATTCAAATATAATTTTTTATAAATATATAAAATTAAAAATATATTTAGGTGTGTTTGTATTAGATTTGAGTCGATGTATAAATTTTAATATATATATTCTTTATAATTTTAATGATTTAAAATTTATGATATTAAGACTTGAGTTATTATATTCTAAAACTATGAAAAAGCAAGTGTAACCATAAAAATATGAAATAGAGAAACTATGGATCATAGGTAAGATCTTATTGCACTAGAATCGTGCAATTTCTACTTAGCTCAAGAATTCAGATGGTACGATTATAACACCAATCTACGATCGTACGATCCAACGATTCGATCCTACATGCGTAGTTTCATTTGTAAAATATTTTCATATAATACAGATTTCACTTACGTCTAAATATATATTTAAAATAATTTTATCAATACCTTAATAAAATTCAAGTCTTTCTTGATTTATGGTTTGAAAATGATTATTAAAAGTGCTTCTTATTCCAAAACTTAATAGATGAAGTCAAATAAGTTTTTAATTAGCCCAGCGTAAAATTCGGGAAAAAGAGCCGATTGTATGGAAAATACTGCAGGAAGTTATGCAGGGGCATCCCATATTGTTAAATAGAGCGCCTACTCTGAATCGATTAGATATACAGGCGTTCCAACCTATTTTAGTGGAAGGGCGCGCTATTTGTTTACATCCATTAGTTTGTAAAGGATTCAATGCAAACTTTGATGGGGATCAAATGGCTGTTCATGTACCTTTATCTTTGGAGGCTCAGGCGCGTTTACTTATGTTTTACTTAAAAAAGAGAACATATATAAAGGATAATCAATAATCCAAAGCATATTAATGCATATTTGTAGGATCATACGATCTTACGATCCAATTCTACCAATTTTGATCCTACCCCCTCAACGACCTTAGTTAGAATCCCAATTCTAATAACCTTCTGATCGACTTGAAAATTCCATTTTGTTAACTACTTTGAACATTTTTATTAAATATTGGGGAATTTTGTTTTCACTAATGTTTTTAGTGTAGCTAATTGATTAGTTAGTTTGTTCTTCACCTTGATGTTTCTTTTCCTTTGTCTATACGTTTTCACACTTGTGCAACCAACGAGGTAAAAGAGAAAATATAAAATACTCATTTTCTAATGTGGAATAAAATACTGAGCTATTTCAAGGTAAAAGAGAAAATATAAAAAGTAAAAGTGATAAATAATTAAATTCATATTCAAAAATATAAATAACGCAAGTTTAAAACCAAAAATAAGACAAACTAAATATAACAAAAAAAAGTTTTCAATTGAAAAATTAAATCAAGAGACATACTCTCTTCGACTAATCTAAATTCAATTCAATACAATTTAAAATTTAATTCAATTCAGAGCAAATTCAAAGTGCCTAGACTATTTTTTTAAAAGGTATCACGTTGCAATTTTACCTTGCAATCCAATTGCATGTTGAGTTGCTTGTATACATTTAGCTTCTAAGAGAACGAAATTTAGAACAAAAATTCATAAATGAGAAGGTTTCGTGATATGATTATTTTTAAATTGATTTATATATATTTAGTTTGTTAAAAATAAACTAATTATATGAACTCATCTTATTAATAATAAGACGATTTCATACAAAATGAGCTAAATTTAGAATCAAGGCATGTAAGTCTTTTCGGAGTATTAACTTTGATACACAAAATATGACAATATGACAAAAGAAAGTGTATACAAACTTGTGAAAGTCTAATTTTTCTTTACATGTGTGTTTCAATATAAACTACTATAGACTTTTTGAGATCTAAATTTTACTTTTACTAGCCAATTCAACTTGGTCATGTTAAGAAGAAATAGAAGTATAAAATTATCTAATTTTTCAACTCCATTATACTTTTTACATTTCACTTTTAACGGAATATAAAACATAATTAGATGATTCAAATAAAATGTCATGTGACTATATTTTTTCTTTTACATTAGTCGTAATATATAAAATAAACTTGAAATATAAATATTACTCATAAGACTAATATAGCATGTATTTGAAAACGGAAGAAGTACACTTTTATATATTTATCACTATTATTAGCAAATAAAAGTAATTGACAAAGAAATCAATTTCAATTAGTGTTTGAATTAAGATTTAAGAATATTCATTATAAATTTTAAATAATAATTAATATTTTCATATTAATTTACACATGTTTAACATATTTATAGATTGATTTTCAGACATAATCATTCATAAATATAATTTATATTTTCATATTAATATAGTACTTGATTTGAATTAATTTTGAAGTTCCTAACGCCATGGAGGTTGAGGCTTGAGGGGGTTTCATTATTCTCATGGTGAATTAAAGACAAAGCAACCAAAAGTAATTCTACAAAGACCAATTTCCATAAACAATGGTCCTAAATTCCTGAAAATAGTGGCTCTGCTGACCAAAATTTTGGCTGTATTCTTCAATTAAACTTTAAATTTATTTCACAAACAGAATAAAAAAATAAAAAATAAAAAATAAAAAATAGGAATCTATATAAATAAAGAAATTCAAAGGCAATATAAATTAAGGATTTGACTAACCCATTTTGCTTTTTTCTATGATACACATACAAACAAATGTGTACAAGCTGGAAAGTTTTGGAACATACATGCATTAACCATTAAACAAGTAGAATCCTTTGTCTTAAGACTTTCACATTCTCTTAATAGTAATTTATTTGGTGGACCCATATTTAATTTAATATTTTGGTACACTCATCCATTTGGGGGTCCTTTTTGAAGTTCCCTATAGAGTAAAATTTTTTAGTTTAGGGTAAGTAATTCATTATAATGAACATGACAATATATGATTATAGGATGAAACTACATAGATAACATTAAGTCATCAATGCATCAATTGTACTATTTTAGTGCTCATGATGAAAAGAATTGAAGAAATAAAGTGACAAATTAAGATTAAAAAATAAGATTAAAAAAAAAGAGTGAAATCATTGGCAAAAAAAAAATAAAAAAATAGTGCAAAGTAAGTGGAATAAACTTATATAAAAATGGGTGCAATTGAATAAATTGAGTTCCAAGTCATTCTTGGCAATTACTTAATATATCTAAGATTGGTGCTCTAAGAATTACTCCATATTTAATTGCTAGAAGATATATATTATAATTCAGCCTATAGGTGTTTAAAATAGATCCGACGATCTGATATTTATTTGACCTTATAAGCGAATTGAATTTAAAGGTTCAAACTTGACTTGATCCGACTTTGAAGTATTATAATCGAGCCTAGAGGTGTTCAAAATAGGTTTGAACCTGACTTGACTCGACTTCAAAATGAATTTAAAATTATATAAAAATGAATGTGGACGCAAGATTCGATTTTAAATCAAACCGAAACACCAAATCTGAATCGACCCGATGACCCAAATAAACACCTCTAAATTTGAGCAATAAGATTAGACAGTAAAAAAAAAAAAAAAAAAAAAAAAAAAAAAACTCAATTTCTAAGAAGGCACACATTAGTACGTTAAAATGGACTAATAATACTAATGGAATCATAGAATATAATAAAAGAACATTAAAATTTCAAATGACATCCTCACAATACATGATAATTTGACAAAAATCTATTGGCTACTTATTGCTAAGGTGTTTTCAATCATACAATATAATAAAAAAAACTGTAAAGTTCCAAACAACATCCTCACATTACATGATGATTTGGCAAAAATCTTTATTGGCTACTTATTGCTAAGGTATTTTCAATAAATGCCAACAAATTATGACTGTATATTAATTTTCTCTCTTTGAAAACTTTCCTTGAAAGCTTAACTCAAAGTGGTCATTGTTAGATAGAAGAAAAGTCTTTTATAATACAATATTTTTTCCATTATTATAATACCAGTATATACATATATGTAAGTATTTCTATATAGAAATAAAAAACACAAAATACTATATATAAATTAATGATAATAATGTGATTGTTATAAATTTTAAAAGTAAAGACATTAAAAATTCACAATTATTTAAATGATACCAATTTATATGAAAATAAATTAGTTCCAGTGATATTTTCTTTTATAAAAGATACTCCTACTATCTAGTAAAAAAATTTAAAATTAGATTTGCAAATGAAACTTTATTTGATTAGTACTTTAATCACAAAAATAAATAATTAATAAACTGGAAAAGAACTTTAAATTTCAATAGCTTTAAGGGATACATCATATAAGTTGGAATACTGTACAACTTCTTCATATGAAATAATTGATTAAAAATAAAATATAATTATATATCCAATCTTAAAAAAAAATTACTAATAATAAGAAAAAATAAAAAAGCTAGAAAATGGAAAATTTAGGGAGTATGTTCTAATAATGAGAAAATATTCAATTATGACAAACAATGATTTAAAAATACACTCCCTTCGTATCCTCTAACACTAAACTGGTAAAATCGAGATATCCTAAAACTAATTTCCTAAGTGAATCTTAGAATACAAATGTAATCATTCCTCTAACAATCAAGGCATGCCTTTATTAAAAAAAATATCTTAGAATTAAATTGGTGATTAATGTTTTCATTTTCTTAAAAAAAAAAAATTATAGTAAGTAGAAAACTAAATTAAATAAATATATTCACTATAATAAAATTATTTAATTATTTTACCTTATTTAAATACATGCTATAGCAATTTCTATCTTTTTGTTAAGTAATAAAAGTAAATTTATGTTTTATCAATGGGATATTTTATATGGTAATCACCTTGTAAAATGCGAGTGGTAACAATTTCTAATTTTTTTTCCCACAAAATAGTACTCATGTTAAATTAGGCTGGACTTATTGTGAATGTCAGCATATTAATGGGGGGACACAAGTGCGCAAACTTCATAAGCCAAGGAAATATATACTATCCCAAAACCATATGTCAATGGGAAGAAGGTCTCTAATAGCTTATAAAGTGTGCACACCATTTTAAATTTATCGATGTGGGATAACTCATCCCAACACCCCCCCTCACATGCGAACCCCCGTCAAGTTCGAATGTGGGAGAAATCAATTAGGGTAGGAACGCCATTCTTTTCGAACCTACCATTTTTAAATTTTTTTGATCGAACCATCGGCTCTGATACCATGAGAAAACTATAATACGGGAATAATCTGTGTTGTCCTTTCATTAACTCCAACCAATATTTATATAATACAAGATGGTTTCCGTAGAATTAGTAAAAACCGTCACCAAACCGTCACCAAAGATAATGAAACTGCTGAAAGTGTGATAATGTAACCGTCACCAAATATACCAAACCGTCACCAAAGATAATGAAACTGCTGAAAGTGTGATAATGTAACCGTCACCAAATATCTGATGTATACGCGGAGTGCACATATCCTCAATACCCCCCCTCAAGTTGGAGCATGGGGTTCAAAAATGCCCAACTTGGACATAAGTAACTCAAATTGGAACTTTCCGAGAGCCTTAGTGAAAATGTCCGCCAATTGAGAAGAAGTAGAAACATGAGATGTTGTAATCCAACCCTCGGAAATAGCATCCCGCACAAAATGACAATCAACCTCAATGTGCTTCGTACGCTCATGGAAAACCGGGTTTTTGGCAATATGCAAAGCAGACTCACTGTCACAAAAAAGGGGAATAGCTTTGGGATGATGAACTCCCAAGCTCAACAACAAACCTTTCAACCATTTCAACTCACAAGTAATGGCGGCCAAAGCCCTGTACTCTGCTTCAGCAGATGATCTAGAAACCGTATGTTGTTTCATGGTCTTCCAAGAAATTGGAGAATGCCCAAGAAACACAAACCAACCTGTCAAAGACTGACGAGTGAGAGGGCAAGCCGCCCAGTCAGAGTCACACCACCCCTGTAAAGAAAGCTCGCTGTCTGCACTCAACAAAATACCTTGTTCAGGAGCACCTTTCAAATACCGAACTACACGCATGGCAGCCTCCCAATGATCAATGCGAGGCTCCTGCATAAACTGAGACAAAATATGCACCGAGTATGCTAAATCTGGGCGAGTTACTGTAAGATAAATCAGACGACCCACAAGTCGTCTGTAAGGCGCAGGATCAGAAAGGCGATCTCCTGTAGCTAGACCAAGTCTGTGGTTTTGTTCCATAGGAAAGCCACAAGGTTTCGCCCCAAGTAAACCGACCTCAGAAATAATATCCAACGTATACTTACGTTGACAAAGAAACAAACCCTGTGAACTTCTAGCAACTTCAATACCCAGAAAATATTTCAAACAACCCAGATCTTTCATTTTATAACAGTCACTAAGATATGCTTTGAAAACACCAGTAGCGGCGGAATTATTACCAGAAATAATGAGATCATCAATATATACTAAGACATTTATTTGAACTGTGCCTTTAGTATAAGTGAAAAGAGAGTAATCAGAGTAAGATTGTAAGAAACCATACCCTTTCAGAGCAGAGACCAACTTAGCAAACCAACAACGAGGGGCTTGTTTCAAACCATACAAAGACTTGCGAAGACGACACACCAAGGACGGATCAGAACTCGCAAAACCAGGAGGGAGTTTCATGTAAATCTCCTCGTCAAGATCACCATGAAGAAAAGCATTGTGAACATCCATTTGATGAAGTTCCCAATTCTTAGAAGCCGCAATAGCAAGGAAAGCGCGAACTGTAGTCATCTTAGCAACGGGAGCAAAAGTCTCATGATAGTCAATTCCGACCTGCTGATGATTGCCCAAAACAACCAAACGAGACTTCAAACGTTCAACTTCGCCATTAGACTTGAACTTGGTATTGTAGACCCACTGGCTACCAAGCGCACGCTTACCCGCGGGTAGATGTTCCAAAGTCCAAGTTCCATTGTCCTCCAAAGCCTGTATTTCATTCTGCATAGATTTTTGCCAAGCTAAGGATTTCATAGCCTCTTTAAAAGATTTTGGTTCCTTGTCAATCACAAGGGCTGCAATAAACTTCCTATAATTCACAGAATACTTATGACAATGTATGTAATGTGCCAGAGGATAAGGATTACCTGAAGAAGCATGATTAGACCGAGAGTTTGAAAGAGACGGATTATGAGCAATGACGGAATGAGTAACAAATGGTTTCCCAGAAGGATCAACAAAATCACGGAGCAAAACCAAGGGATACTTATCCCGAAAACCACGACCCAAAGGCTCTGGAGAAGAGAAGTCAGTGGTAGGCTCAGGGGACAATGTAGCAGTGTTGTCTGGCTGCTGATCAGCAGCTGAAGGAGAGGAAGACGCGCGCTCCTGCAGTAGTCCATTACCTACGCTCGGGGAATCTGTAGCGTATGGAGCTGACTGCTGCGAATGTGGCTGCTGCAAAGGAGAAATAGCTGGCTGCAGACTGTCCGCATCTAAAGTTTCTAAAGTCTCAAACTCCAAAAAATCATCATGAACAGGAATAGGTCCATCAAAAGTATTAGGAGCAATATGAACATCTTCCGGGGATCCAAAAGGGAACACATCCTCAACAAACTTCACATCTCGGGAAACAAAAAACACCTTTGAATCAAGATCATACACTCTCCAACCTTTCATACCGTAAGGATAACCCACAAACACACACTTTCTACTACGACTAGCAAATTTATCGCCATGAGTTTGCTGATTATGCGCAAAACACAAACACCTAAAAGTACGTATGGCATCAAAGGAGGGGGGTTTGTTAAAGAGGATTTCAAATGGTGTTTTGTTGTGTAAAAGTGGAGTTGGTGTGCGATTAATCAAATGAGCAGCGGCAAGGACACACTCCCCCCAAAAGTAAATAGGTAATTTGGCCTGAAATCTCAAAGCTTGGGCAACAGATAAAATATGTTTGTGTTTACGTTCCACTCTCCCATTTTGTTGAGGCGTACCCACACAAGAATGTTGAAAAATTATTCCAGTCGCATTGAAAAACTCAAACAAACAATTAAATTCATTACCATTATCACTTTGCACGATTTTAATTTTTTGATTAAACTGACGATCAACCATTGCAACAAACATCATAAACATTTTAAAGACCTCCATTTTATCAAGAAGTAAATAAATCCAAACTGCTCTAGAATAATCATCAACAATTGTCAGAAAATAACGAGCCTTACAAGAAGAAATATGTCTATACGGCCCCCACAAATCACAATGCACTTTTTCAAAAATTCTAGAAGCTCTATTAGTACTCAAAGGAAAACGAACTCTAGAGTGTTTAGCACGCATACATACTTCACACCCCTTATCTAAAACATCTTTATTATTACGAAGTTGAGGAAGCAACTTTACTACTTTCTCGGAAGGATGACCCAAACGACGATGCCATAAATCCAGGGACGAAGCTTCAATCGCACCCACTTGAGGAACCAATTCCGTATTGCTAAAATAGTATAATCCGTCTCTCCTAGTTCCCGTCCCAATCAGCTCCTTCGTTGGGTCCTGTATGACACAAATGTGTTGAGCAAATTGAACAGTACAATTAAGATTGTCATTAAGCTGTGAAATAGAAAGCAAATTGCAACGCAAATTAGGAACAAATAAAACGCCTGTGAGAGTGAGTTTATCCGACAAGCGAACAGAGCCAATTAAAGAAGCATTAACAATGTCACCATTGGGCAATCCAACAGGACAATTAAAACTCTCAGTGTCGAACAACCAAGAAATATCTCCTGTAACATGATGTGTAGCGCCGGTGTCAATGATCCAAGAGGTGGAATCAAACTTAGGTGGCGGCAGTGGTGGTGTTTCACTGTCCACCATTTTACTGAAAAAATCCTTGAGAAAAAAAAATTAGTGTTTAACGTGGCTCTGATACCATGTTAAATTAGGCTGAACTTATTGTGAATGCCAGCATATTAACGGGGGGACACAAGTGCGCACACTTCATAAGCCAAGGAGATATATACCATCCCAAAACCATATGGCAATGGGAAGAAGGTCTCTAATAGCTTATAAAGTGTGCACACCATTTTCAATTTATCGATGTGGGATAACACATCCCAACAACTCAACTCTTGGAAAGTTAACTACAGTAACATTATGGAGGTAAAAATATTTAATTTCCGTTACGTTTTGGTACGTAAAAGTCATAAATGCCCCTAATAAATCCTACATTTCTTGAAAAATTAACTTTATTAACATTTTCGTTAAGTTTAATTTCCATTAAGTTGGGCTTTACATTTGAGATTTATTAGGAGCATTTTTAACTTTTACCAAAATTTAATGGAAATTAAACATTTTTACCTCTATAATGTTACTGTAGTTAATTTTACTACTGACCTTTTTCAATAGTTCGTGCCTATCATGTAGAATATCCCATAAATTAAAGATAACAATGAGATTGTGATAAATTTTAAAAGTAAAGATATTAAAAATTCACAATAAATTAAATGATTTCAATTTATATGAAAATAAATTAGTTTCAATGAGATTTACTTTATGACATATACTCCTACAACTATCTAACAAAAATAATTTTAAATTAGATTTGCACCTGGAACATTTTTCATTAATACTTTAATCACAAAAATAAATAATTAAAGAATTGAAAAAGAACTTTAAAATTCAACAACTTTAGGAGAGATCTAGGTTGAAGAAGAGACCGTTAATTCTTACATCATATAAGTTGGAATATTATTCAACTATTCACATGAAATAATTGATTAAAAAAATGATATACACGAATTAATTATATATCCAATCTTCGAAAAAATATTAATAATAAGAAAAAATAAAAAAGAAGACTAGAAAATGGAAAAATTAGTATGTTCTAATAATGAGAAATATTCAATTATGACAGACAACGATTTAAAATACACTTCCTAATATCCTCTAACCCTAAACTAACTGGATAAATACATATGTCCTAAAACTAATTTCCTAAGTAAATCTTAAAATACAAATGATCATTCCTCTAACAATTAAGGCATGCCTTTTTAAAATTTCCAAGTTTTCAATGAACAAAATTTTAAAATTTGAAAAATATGTCATATTTATAACTTTTATGCAAATTTTAAAATCAATCAGAAATAATAAAAATAATATTTTATTTTATTGAGGTACTGATAGGTCGTTTTACTACCAAAAATAATTCCTAATTCACCTAACTAGTATAGTTGGGAAAGTAGGGTCGAACCACTGAGGAAGGACAAATAAAATCACAATTTGAACCAAGTTCACTATTGCTAACAATCAAAAGTTGGATTTTAGTTTATCTAAGTAGAACGCAAAAACAAGAGATGAATAGAATTCAATAATTAAAAACCTAGGGCTAAAAGGATTCACTATGCATCGATCATGATTCATGAACAACAATTGGGATAGGAATGAATATAGGTGAAGAAAGATGTTGCTCTCACAAACAAATTCGACAATCAAACAATAAAACAAGCTATCGCGATTAAAGCTTAATTGTTCAAAGAAGGAAATCGTTCACTCAAACTCGCAACTCTCGCTTATAGAATTGAGCGAATAAAACTTGCAAATTGGCCAAACATGCAATCAATACAAAACCCATCAATTGAATCGCCTAGACAAACCAAATTAAATCCTAAAATCAAACAAGAATCATGACCTTTTGCATAGTTTCACCAATCCCTAGAAATAAAACTACTCACTAAGCATATTAAAACTAACAAGAGATTTAACAATGAAATCCATGGAGAAAATCAAATTCAAATTAAATGTAGAAACAAACATTCAAAGATAACAACGATAAACAAGAACAAGAAATTAGAATTGAAACTAATACCTTCAATATAATTAAGATTACAATATCGAAATGTTGATTAACAATCCCTCAAAGCAAGTAATATGATAAATCCCTTCAATACCAAGCCCTCAAAACAGAGAAAAAAAAAACTCCTCAAGAAATTCCCCTCAAAAGCTATTTATATCCTCCTCCAAAGAGATCGGAAGATACGGAAGTTACTAAAAAAAAAATAACTGCTTGACCCGGCCGGGTATGTGGAAACCCGGGCGGGTGCGAGGCATAACTAAATCTCAAAGATCAAAAAGTTTCTAAGTTCAGGAGTAAACCTGGCCGGGTATGTGGAAACCCGCCCGGGTACGCAGCAGAGCATTTTAATCTTCAATTGAAGCCTGGCCGGGTATGTGGAAACCCACCCGGGTATGAGAGTCTCACTCGGCCGGGAATGTGGAAACCCGCCCGGGTATGAGAGACTCACCCGGCCGGGTATGTGGAAACCCGGCCGGGTGCGTGAGGCAACTTTTTCTTCCAAATAGCGTCTTCAAATTCTTCTAAGTATCAAGTGCAAACCCGGTCGGGTATGTGGAAACCCACCCAAGTATGAGAGGCTCACCCGGCCGGGTATGAAGAAACCCACCCGGGTATGAGACCTGGTCAGCACAAAAATGACCTTTGAGTAGCTTATGACCTTCCAACTTGCAAATCTCGCTCCAAGAGTCGATTCCTAGCATAATTAGAGCTTTGTACCTACAAAATAGATAAGAAACAAACACTCCAACCAAGCATAAAAACCAATAGAAAATTGAGCAAAATACGTGAAAAATGCTATGAAAATACAATGGGGGCATGGTAGAAAATAATATATAAAATACACACATCAAACTCCCCCGAGCCGAACCTTTGCTTGTCCTCAAGCAAACAAGACAAGGTTCTAAGAATAAAAGTATGCTTCACCCTATAAAAGCAACATCGCAAAACACTCGTGATTACATCCTCTCAATCAAAGCAATCAAATAGTTCAATACCAATCCAAGAGTAAAATATCATACAAGCGAATTCAAGCCTTATCACTAAGGAATAACGATAAATCAAGGAAAGAGTTCTCACGGGTGACACTCCTCTATCTGTGGCGAGTATAAAATGTACTCGATCGCTCTCCGCCCACAAATATGCAAAAGATGTGCATATGAATGAATTTTTGTAGCCTAAAATGCTAATAAGGCACCCTCCCATCTGAACAACACTCATGTGTTTAAAAGGGAAATAATATCACTCGACCTATAGATTTCGACTCGAAATGCATCACATACTCTTAAATCTTGGCAAGATATTAAATCGAGGAAGCACATATAACTGCATGATTGTCAAGAATGTCTTTATTAAGCTTGTAATGGGGTTTGGGTCAAAGGTAGGATTCAATTTGAAAATATGCGAGCTGAAAGTCTATTTTGAGGGAGCATAATCTAAAAAGTAACGTAGCCTAAAGATAAGGCTAAAACAACTCCAAATAACTTCAACTCATAACTACCGAACCAACCCAACTAATGGAAAGCACCGTCATATCATCATCAAACGATAAGAGATTCACAACTTGCAAAGGCGAAAATGTACAATAAAATAAAAGATGTGAGACAAATTTTTCCTTCTTTTTTTTTTTTAATGAATATGAACAATGAAGAAGATGATGATATATGACAAACTAGATAAGCACACTCCAACAATGAGGAAATAATCAACCTAACTTAAGTACCCCATGCACGTAAATGTGAGCCAAATGACAGAATATATACCGCCCACTAACTAACCAATTGCTCCCCCAAGCTAGACTTGGGTTGATCAAATAGGGTCAAAAGGTTTATAATGCGGTTAGTTATGAAAGAAAATGTAGGGCTTAAAATAAAGGATCAAATGGCAAATGAAATAAAGGATCAAATGGCAAATAAAATAAAGGATCAAATGGCAAATCATGACTTTGAAAACAATTTTGCACGGCTTCTAGCAAGTGAGGGCCTTCTATCATGCTCATCATGCAATTACATAGCTAACAAGACCAGTACCAAGCCAAAATGGAGATCAGTGATACACCAGGAACTAATCGCTCAAGAAGAAAATAGTGAGATAGAAATCAAAGTCCAAATCCTTACAAGGTAAACTCTTCCTTGTTCCAAACAATAAATAATAATGCTCAAAAACACAAGTTTCAATAATACTAAGGAATCGGAAAAAGAATCCAAAAGTCTACAATGACTAGTCTCAGCAATCACAAGTGTTAAAAATTTCAACCATAGGGCACAGGGAAACATACTTTGTCAAAAAGATCCAAAGGGGCATCGAGGGAGAAAGAAATACATTACGACTAAGAAAGCAATACAATACTTTTGGTCACATGTAAACTCCCACTCCTAATGAGTGGTACAAACCATGCAACAATCCTAAGAAAGCAATAAAAACACTCAAAGCTAAATTATGAAAAGAGTTGGGAAGATCTCACCAATTAACTTCCTAATGCAAGTTGAAATACAGAAGATCATCACGTTGTCCAAAGTGTGACTTGCAAAAGAACCTGCAAAAGGAGAGAAACAACGAACTCCAACCAAAACAACTACACTAAAAGCAGTAGAATATATACAAGAGAGTAAGCCAAAGCAACAATCAAGACAATCAAGACCCCCCCCCAAGCTAAATCAAGCACTGTCCACAGAGTTTGTGAGGGGGGCAAGAGCCCACTAACCCATGGGGTCAAAATCATTATCCTGCTGCTCATCATCATCGTCATCATCCTGATAGGTGGGAGGGGAGAATACCAATCAGGATACTAAACATCGGCATGAAAATGACCTTGCTGATGATGATAGTCAAGCGGTGGTCGAAAAGCAGCCTGAGATTGGAGCTCGAAGTGAGTGAATCGAGTGTCCAAAGAGGTTAATTGGGCGGCCATTTGCTGTTGAGACAATTGCATAGCATTAAAATTATCGATCATGAGCTGTTCAAAAGGGGAGTACCCTTGGGGAGTCACCGGAGATGGTCCCAGCGGAGGTCCCGTACGAGCTCCAGAGGACTCAGCAGGGAGAGCCACAGGAAATAAGTAATGAGCCCGGTTGGGCTCCAAAGATGGTAAATCCTCTGTCGGCATATCAATATAAAAGGGGGGACGAGAATGAATTTTCCACCGAAAACCCCCCTGACTACCCTCCACCAAATAACCACATTGATAAAGGTGCTGTAAAGACAATAAACAATCAGGACGAACAACCGCATCATCGGGAATTTGAAATTTAGTCGCGATGCGAGTGACCAAACAACCCAATAACAACATCCTGGCTCGAAGAAAGTGCATGGCGGGAAATAGATAGCAGGTGTTTCCAAAGGAAAACAGGAATGTTAATATTGATATCTGTATGTCCCGCCAAGAAATACTTAGCCAAAATGTTTAAATCCAAACTACGAGCAGAGTGAGGGTCGGCTCGACCAAACAGACAAGTACTGAAGAATTTCAAACACACACGCACACATGGATGATGAACTTGATTAATATGCATGTGTGATGTGTTAACGTTGGTCAGTCCAGTTAAACGACGAAATAATTCACATGCCTCACCTCCTTGGGGTATTCGCAAATCTCCTCCTGCAGGGAGGCCAAAACATTTAGCTAATTGCGAAATGGTCAAGGAAAAATTCCGGTTATGCAGCCGAAACCATAACTTAGGTTTGCTCCTATCACTAACATCTTCCCACAATGAACTAACAAATTCTAGTGTAAGATGCTCATGAGTGTTATGACATGCATTAAACAAAGTAGACAATCCAAGAGAAGCAAATAAATCACGGGTGGGTTCAATAATACCTAATCGTTCGAGTGCCGAACGATCGATCCACTTAGATGACACAATGCGCCCTTTGAGATGTTGAAACTTTTGTCTTTGATCCTCATTGCAGAAAATAACGTCGGGAAAATCCTCATCGCGCTCAATGGCTGGAAGTATAGGTTGTGAGGTAGACCCCGAAGCTCGTGCCCGCTTGCTTGCCATTGCACTCCCATTTTTTTTTTTTTTTTTTTTTTTTTGAAATTGATGGGTGGATGAGTAGAATAAAAGAATGGGTAAGAAGAAAGTAGTAGAAATTGGGTTAATGCAGTTTGAAGGTGAAAAAAATGAGTAAAAAAAAAAAGAAATGTGGAAAGATGGAGATTTGAAGGAATGGAGGAATTGATGAAAAAAAATTAGTGAATGGGAAAGAGAATTAGAAGAGGAAGAGGATGGTGAAATTTTTAGGTATTTTTGATGAATGAAAAATGAAGAATTGGAGGAAAGAGAGTTAGGAAAGTTGAGAGTAATGGAGGAAGAGAGAGAAATTGATGGAGGAAGAAGGTGAAGTGGTGAGTGAAGTGTGAATGAAGGAAAGGAAAGGAAGAAAGAAAGAAAATTATGTAGCGTGGGGAAGTTGAGCGGACCCGGCCGGGTGTGGGTGCAAAAAAAAACCGGGCCGGGCGGCAGAAACCCGAGCGGGTCCGTGTATTGTGATTTTTTTTTTTTTTTTTTTTTTTTGAAATTGATATGAACTCTCAAATCGGGTTACCTCCCGACAAGTGCTGGTTTTTAAGGTCCCGCACGACCCTCTTGTTCGACCAACTTAAGAGGAGGAAGAAGGATGAAGGTGGATAACTTCCATCATTCCAACAACATTTTCTTCATGGTAAAGCTTTAAACGTTGTCCATTGACCTTGAAAACATCACCTTTCTCATTTTTCAATTCTACGGAGCCGAACTTATTCACATTAGTAACCAAGAAAGGACCAGACCATCTAGACTTTAGCTTTCCGGGAAAGAGCTTGAGTCGAGAATTGAACAATAACACCTTATCTCCCTTTGCAAACTCTCTTGGGAGGATCTTCTTATCATGCCATTTCTTAGTTTTCTCCTTGTAAATCCGAGCACTATCATAGGCGGACAATCGAAACTCATCCAGCTCATTAAGTTGAAGTAGTCTCTTCTCCCCTGCCAGTTTGTTATCCATGTTAAGCTCGCGAATTGCCCAATGAGCTTTGTACTCTAGCTCGACAGGAAGATGACAGGATTTTCCGTACACAAGCCGATATGGGGAAGTGCCAATAGGTGTTTTGAAAGCTATTCTGTAGGCCCAAAGCGTGTCATCAAGCTTCTTACTCCAATCTTTCCTAGACTTTGCAACCACCTTTTCCAGTATAGATTTGATCTCGCGGTTGGAAATCTCAACATGACCGCTTGTTTGGGGATGATATGCAAGTCCAGTACGATGATAAACTCCATACTTCTTGAGAAGAGAATCTAACTTTCGTTCATGAAAATGCGAACCACCATCACTAATGAGAGCTCTGGGAACCCCAAATCTCGGAAATATAACCTTGCTTAGAAGCCGGATGACCACTTGAGAATCATTGGTGGGAGATGCGATTGCTTCAACCCACTTAGAGACATAGTCGACAGCGACCAAAATGTAGCAATTCCCATTAGAAGATGGGAAAGGTCCCATATAATCGACACCCCAAACGTAAAAAATTTCGACCTCAAGAATACCAGTTTGGGGCATCTCATGTCGCCTCGAAATGTTGCCGGTCCTCTGGCAAGAATCACATGACATAACAAAAGACTGAGCATCCTTGAACATCGTGGGCCAAAAGAAACCAGACTCATTCAGCTTGCGAACGGTTTTATCTGGCCCATGATGTCCCCCATAGGGTGAGCTGTGACAGCGCTAGAGGATCCCATGGACTTCCCACTCAGGAATGCACCTGCGATAAATTCCATCTACACACTCACGGAAAAGAAAAGGATCATCCCAAAAATAATATCTAACATCATGCAAGAACCTTTTCTTTTGTTGGTAGGACAAATCAGAAGGCAAAATGCCGCCTACCACATAGTTAGCATAATCCGCAAACCACGGACCCTGTGATGTGACTGCAAACAACTGATCATCAGGAAACGAATCATCAATAGAGGAGGAGATCTTACCATCATCATACCTGATTCTAGACAGGTGGTCTGCAACTACATTCTCTGCTCCTTTCTTATCACGAATCTCAATATCGAACTCCTGAAGTAAGAGAATCCACCTAATAAGCCTTGGTTTGGCTTCCTTCTTAGCGAGAAGGTACTTTAAAGCTGCATGGTCAGTATACACAATAACCTTGGAACCAAGAAGATATGATCTAAATTTTTCTAAGGCATAAATAACAGCTAAAAGTTCCTTCTCAGTGGTGGCATAGTTGACCTGAGCCTCATCCAAAGTCTTGCTAGCATAATAAATGGCATGCAAGACCTTGTCCTTTCTTTGACCAAGCACAGCTCCAACCGCAAAATCACTTGCATCGCACATAATCTCGAATGGGAGTTCTCAATCGGGAGGGCGAATGATGGGTGCGGTTATGAGGGCTTGCTTTATCCTGTTAAAAGACTCAGCACATTCCTCAGTAAAGTCAAAAGGTGCATCTTTAAGAAGAAGTTGGGTTAGTGGTTTAGCAATTTTCGAAAAATATTGAATAAAGCGGCGGTAAAACCCCGCATGGCCAAGAAAACTCCTTACCCCTTTCACATTGACTGGTGGTGGTAATTGCTCGATCACCTGTACCTTGGCTCGATCTACCTGTATGCCCTTATCAGAAATAATGTGGCTAAGAACCACACCCTCAGTCACCATAAAGTGACACTTCTCCCAATTTAAAACCAAATTGCATTCTTCACATCTTTTCAAAACTTTAGTGAGATTAGCCAAACAAGATTCAAAAGAACTACCATACACACTAAAGTCATCCATAAAAACTTCCATGATAGACTCTATGAAATGAGAAAAAATGCTCATCATGCAACCCTGAAATGTAGCTGGTGCATTACATAACCCAAATGGCATTCTACGATATGCAAAAGTACCATAAGGGCAAGTGAATGTTGTCTTCTCTTGGTCATCAGGATGAATGGGAATTTGGAAGAATCCAGAATAACCATCCAAATAACGAAAATATTTATGACAAGCTAACCTTTCAAGCATCTGATCAATGAAGGGGAGAGGGAAATGATCCTTATGAGTAGCTAAAATCAGTCTCCTGTAATCAATGCACATGCGCCAACCAGTGACAGTTCTAGTGGGAATTAATTCGTTTTTTATCATTTTTAACAACAGTCATCCCACCCTTTTTTGGAACCACTTGCACAGGACTTACCCACTTAGATGCAGCAATAGGAAAAATAATGCCTGCGTCAAGTAGTTTCAATACCTCACTTTTCACGACTTCTTGCATGTTAGGGTTTAAGCGCCTTTGTGGTTGAATACAAGGCTTGTGATCTTCTTCTAAATGAATCCTATGCATGCAAAAGTCGGGACTAATACCTTTCAAATCATCAACACTATATCCAATAGCCTTCTTATGAGTTTTCAGAACATCCAAAAGTTGGAAAAGTTGGGCATCATTGAGTGTAGCGCTGACGATAACAGGATGGAGCTCTTGCTCATCAAGAAAAACATACTTAAGATGGGAAGGGAGAGGTTTTAGTTCGGGCTTCTTTACCTCAACTTTGCATACAGGCCGAACTAACCTCTGCACTCTCTTGCTCTTGCTGTGACTAAGCTCTTCATTACAAAGAGCTTGTTCAATAGCATCAATTTCAGTCTTCCAAATGCTAGCATCACCTGTAGAAGATTCAAGACAAAGAACGGCCTCCAAAGGATCTTTCATAAGAGTTAGGGGCAAGTTATCATGACAAATCACATCAACTACATCAATAGCATAGCATTTTTCCTCAAGCATGAGACCTTTCAAAGCATTGCTCAAATTGAAAGTTACATTGTTATCCCCCACAGAAAGTGTAAGTCTACCATTTTTCACATCAATAACTGCTCCTGCCGTATGAAGGAAAGGTCTTCCTAAAATAATAGGAATTTGTCGATCTTCCTCCATATCAAGAACAACAAAATCAACAGGGATATAAAACTTACCTACCCTAACAGGGACGTCCTCTAAAATACCCAAAGGATATTTAACAGAACGGTCAGCCATTGTAAAGTAATATTGGTAACTTTTAGATCTCCCATTTTCAGTTTAGAACAGACAGAAAAAGGCATTACACTGACACTAGCTCCTAAATCACATAAAGCTTTATCGATAAATAGTGTGCCAATGTGACAGGGGATGGAGAAACTACCAGGATCTTTCAGTTTTGGAGGGGATTTATTTTGTAGCAAAGCACTACATTGTTCAGTAAAAGCAACCGTTTCCACCTCACTAAAAGCTCTTTTCCTAGTCAGTCCTTCATGAATTTAGCATAAGCAGGCACTTGTGTGATTAATTCAGTAAAAGGAACTGTTACCTGCAAATTTTTAACCACCTCCAAGAACTTACCGAACTGCTTGTCAAGCTTGCTCTTCACTTGGCGGTTGGGAAAAGGAAGTGTGATAGGAGGCACTTGCAATGCCTCTTCTTTCGCTTTCTCCTTCTCGTGCACTGCCTCAGAAGATGCTTCATCAATAACCACTTCAGGAATGCCCACATCTTTCGAATTTGACTCTTCATTGCGAGGCATGGGTGGCTCATCATAACTCAACCCGCTCCTTGTAGTGATTGCATTGGCGGTCTCCTTGCTATGTGGTTGAGTGGGTTGGCCGGGCAATGCTCCTGCTTGTCTAGAGGAGCTAGATGCAGCTGATGGGGCGACTTGAGTTTCAAGCATTTTATTGTGAGTACCGAGTTGCTCAAGCTGTTTGGCCATTTGGGCCATCATGTTTTTCAATTCCCCCAATTCGGATTGGGGTTGTTGGTTCTGAAATTGCTGCTGTTGATGGCCTTGAGGAGGCCTTTGGAAACCGGGTGGTCCTTGATTGGGCTGAAATTGCTGATGTTGCCCATATTGTTGTTGTGGTGGAAAGTGTTGCTGTTGAGGATTTAACACATTGTTGCTGCGATATGACAAGTTAGGATGATTCCGAATTCCAGGATAGTAGCTATTGTTGTTGAAAGGAGGACGAGCTTGAAAAGCATTAACTTGCTCTGACACTCCCATAGCTCCATTGGGATTAACAGAATACTCCATTAGAGAATGACCATGCATACCGCAATAATCACAAACAACTCCACCTTGGCTAGAGGTAGCCATAGCATTGACGGGCATAGATGTATTAGCATTCATGCGCATCCCATCGATTTTCGCATTCAAAGCTGAGATTTGTGATGATAGAAGGGAATAAGTTTCAACTTCATGCTTCCCCTTCCTTGGTGCTTGAGCTGCGCGCCTAGATGAGCTATTCCATTGATTTTCAGCAAGAGTATCCAAGAGTGAAATAGCCTCAGAAGTTTGTTTGTTCATGAAAGAGCCGCCAGCCGCACCATCTACCATCCTCTTAGTCTCATTATCAAGACCATTATAAAAAGATTACATAAGAAATTCCTTCTCAATACCGTGATGAGGGCACATATATTGGTAATCTTTGAATCTCTCCCACGCATCATGAAAAGTCTCCCCCGCATCTTGTGAGAAACTATAGAGTTTAACTCTGTAGTCATGGGTCTTATAACCGGGATAATACTTCACTAGAAAAGCATCAGACAGTTGCGCCCAAGTAGTAATGGTGTTGGGAAGAGAGTTATACCAACGTTGAGCCTTGCCTGCCAAAGAGAAACGAAAGAGGTACAAGTAGAGCTCGTCGTCAGTCATCCCAGTAATCTTTTGTAGAGAACATGCTTAAAGGAATTTCTGCAGATGATCGACGGGTTCTTCATTGTCAAGACCATAGAACTGATTTCCCGTGATCATATTCATAACATGGGATTTGATGTCAAATTTTCCAGCATTAGTAGTCAGCATCCTAATCCCCGTGGTAACATTGCTAGCCTTGGGCTGTGTAGACTGCCTAAGAGTTCTCTCGGGAGCCTGACCTGCCATGTCAAGAGATTGAGAGGCTTGTTGAGCTTGTTTACGAGCCTCCGCCCTCCTTTTCTTTGCACTTGCGTGTGTTCTACGAGCAGTTGCCTCAACCTCAGGATCAAAAAGCAAAGATTGCTTGTTGGTACTCCTGGTCATGCACAAAAACACTAGAACAAACGTAAATACGCTCAAAGAACAGTTGTTCCTCGAGTGGGTTAGCAAAAGCAAACGCTAAATTCAAAAAGCAAAACTGTTGCCCTTCCCCGGCAACGGCGCCAAATTTTGATAGGTCGTTTTACTACCAAAAATAATTCCTAATTCACCTAACTAGTATAGTTGGGAAAGTAGGGTCGAACCACTGAGGAAGGACAAATAAAGTCACAATTTGAACCAAGTTCACTATTGCTAACAATTAAAAGTTGGAATTTAGTTTATCTAAGTAGAACGCAAAAACAAGAGATGAATAGAATTCAATAATTAAAAACCTAGGGCTAAAAGGATTCACTATGCATCGATCATGATTCATGAACAACAATTGGGATAGGAATGAATATAGGTGAAGAAAGATGTTGCTCTCACAAACAAATTCGACAATCAAACAATAAAACAAGCTATCGCGATTAAAGCTTAATTGTTCAAAGAAGGAAATCGTTCACTCAAACTCGCAACTCTCGCTTATAGAATTGAGCGAATAAAACTTGCAAATTGGCCAAACATGCAATCAATACAAAACCCATCAATTGAATCGCCTAGACAAACCAAATTAAATCCTAAAATCAAACAAGAATCATGACCTTTTGCATAGTTTCACCAAGCCCTAGAAATAAAACTACTCACTAAGCATATTAAAACTAACAAGAGATTCAACAATGAAATCCATGGAGAAAATCAAATTCAAATTAAATGTAGAAACAAACATTCAAAGATAACAACGATAAACAAGAACAAGAAATTAGAATTGAAACTAATACCTTCAATATAATTAAGATTACAATATCGAAATGTTGATTAACAATCCCTCAAAGCAAGTAATATGAGAATTCCCTTCATTACCAAGCCCTCAAAACAGAGAAAAAAAAAACTCCTCAAGAAATTCCCCTCAAAAGCTATTTATATCCTCCTCCAAAGAGATCGGAAGATACGGAAGTTACTAAAAAAAATAACTGCTTGACCCGGCCGGGTTTGTGGAAACCCGCCCGGGTACGCAGCAGTGCATTTTAATCTTCAATTGAAGCCTGGCCGGGTATGTGGAAACCATCCCGGGTATGAGAGTCTCACCCGGCCGGGTATGTGGAAACCCGGCCGGGTATGAGAGACTTACCCGGCCGGGTATGTGGAAACCCGGCCGGGTGCGTGAGGCAACTTTTTCTTCCAAATAGCGTCTTCAAATTCTTCTAAGTATCAAGTGCAAATCCGGTCGGGTATGTGGAAACCCACCCGGGTATGAGAGGCTCACCCGGCCGGGTATGAAGAAACCCACCAGGGTATGAGACCTGGTCAGCACAAAAATGACCTTTGAGTAGCTTATGACCTTCCAACTTGCAAATCTCGCTCCAAGAGTCGATTCCTAGCATAATTAGAGCTTTGTACCTACAAAATAGATAAGAAACAAACACTCCAACCAATCATAAAAACCAATAGAAAATTGAGCAAAATACGCGAAAAATACTATGAAAATACAATAAGGGCATGGTAGAAAATAATATATAAAATACACACATCAGATACATACATACAGAACTTAATGGGTGATTAATGTTTTCATTTTTTTTTAAAAAAAACTACAATAAGTAGGAAACTAAATTAAGTAAATATATTCAATATAATAAAATTATTTAATTATTTTACCTTATTTAAATTCACGCTATAGTAGTTTCTAACTTTTTGTTATGTAATAAAAGCAAATCTATATTTTATTAATTTAGCTCCATTTAAATGTAGTTAATTAGATGTTTGATATATTTTTATTGGTAGAAAATTATAGGGTGTAAAAATAACTTGCCAAGTAATCAAATTTCATGAGGCAGAACTCACAAGAAGTGCCATTTGAAATTTTCCAATCATTTTAATAAATAGTATGATATGATACTAATTTTTTCTTTTTCTAGCCTTTTTATCTCTCATTTCTCAATATTTATACACTTTTTATCCATTGAGAATTATACAATATAATAAAAGAGCTGTAAAATTCAATGACAATCTCATAATAAATAATAATTTGGCGAAAATCTAATGGTTACTTATCACTAAAGTATTTTCAATAAATGTCAACTAATATATGACTGTATATTAAATTTTCTCTCTTAGAAAACTTCACTTGCAAGCTTAAATCAAAATCGCCATTGTTATAGTTGAATCTTACTTAAATAATTTTATTTTCATTATTAAAATATACTAATAGTTTCCCTTTTCTAGCCTTTTTTCTTTTCCATTTCTCATTATTTATGATATTTTTTTTCATAAGAATGGAATATAAATAATTAATTTATGTAAAATATTTTGTTTTAAAATTAGTTTTTTATTATCTCAACTTAAAAAATGTAAGAATTAAAGATCCCTTATTTAACCCAAATTTCTCCTAAAGCTATTAACATTTAAAGTTTTTTTTTAAAAAAATATTTTTCAATTAGTGATTAAAGCATTAATGAAAAGAAAATTTCTCTTGCAGTCTTGCTTTAAAAGTGTTTTTATTAGATAGTAGCACTCAGTAAAAATAATATGTTTCCATCTCTTTCTTATTTTTCTGAACTCAACATCGATTGTGAATATGAATTCAGTAGAAAATTGATTTTGCTACCTCTTCTCCCTTATTTTTATAAGAGGACACTTGATTTTTATTTTGTTCTCCAAGCGATATTGGATATAATTTATTTAAACTCAACTTCTTTAATTGATGATATTAAACACTCATATTAAATAAATCATGAAATTAAGTAATTATATTTAACTGATTAATTGGTCCAAAATTATATTTTATATAAATAGATTTAAATTATAGTTTAATCATAACATGATTAGTCTAAAAATAACCTAAGCTTAAATAAGTTGTGTGTTTTATGAGTTAAATAAATTGGACTAAGTATTAATCAAATTTTGACTAAACGCTTTTAGTCGTGAAATAAATTATTATACTTGCTAATTATGATAGTTGAATTACTTTGTTAACAAGACTCTTTGCATTGAATGTAACCTTTTCTAATTGTGTGGAATTGGTTTTCCTAAATTAGTGGATGCGTTCTCAAGTGTTCTTACATTATTAAAAAAATGAATTTTAGAAGTTTCCAAAGGTTTTGTAATAAATTGTTTTATGAAATCAAAAATCGAATTATTAGTTATTCATAATTTGAATTAGTTTTAATTAAATTAATTAACTTAGAAGAATAAATATAAAAGCACTTGGTTATTGCTATTATTAGAACTAACTTGACAGGATTGACTAGGTCTTGAAGAAGCCTAAAAATAGCTAACGTGTTGGTCAAGACTCAAGAATTGAAGAGGATCGTCTAATTACATCCAGTAAAAGGCTTTTTAACTCTGAAGTCCAACATAACTAAGTTAAGATAAATAAGGAGATATATAAGGAGATGAAGCACATGACATATATAACAACTAGTAGGAGGCATCTTATATATTGAAGCTTCATCAAACTTGAAGCCTAATCAATTCGCTTCTATTCTTTAACATGTTAAATAATCAAGAGTTGTAATTGTTCTTCAATAGTTTTGTAACTCTTAATTATTGTGATAGGTCTTAGATTTTCAAGAGAGTTAGATTAGAAATTTATTTAAGCCTTAAATCTTAGAATATTTTTGAAAGTTTTGGTTGTTTTCTCTTTTGTGAGATTGAGATTAGTCTTTTATTAAAGGGAATTTAAAGACCGTTCTTCAAGGTGAAGAACGTGGTGAGAGAAGATTGAGAGATATTCTTAGTGGTTTAGGTACCATTAATAAAAGAGGTTTGAATCCTAAGGGTTGGAAAGGAACCCATAGGCAGGGAGTAGGCTATTGATAGCTGAACCTTGATAATAAATCACTTGTCCTGTCTATATTTATTTTGCACTTAAGTCTTAGATTTATTATTCGACCTAAGAATAGTTTCCAGAAAACTGTTTGAAGGATCTCACAAGCTTTTGAGCAGTTTATCAAGGAAAAATTTTAATCAAGTATACTCTCTATTTACCCCCTTCTAGAGAGTAATCAATATCCTATTAACCTTCATGCCTTTATATAAGGAAGTAGTAGACTTGCAATTTGTTTTACAAGCAACGCATGACACTAATTGTTTTGTTTAAATCATGTGTGATCCAATGTTGCATTTTATTAGCCATGGAGAGTTTATAAGAAATAAATGAGGTGAACATTATCAAAACCATCAATACACATATTATCTATGACTTTGATTTAATTGGTGGGGTATAAAATTTTAATCAACATTTATTTTTTTAAATGAAAACAATGAAGTCATAATAAAGGAGTACGTTTTGCGAGAAAAAATCCATAAGTATTAAAAGTATATGAAGTTGTCCCACATTGATGAAAAAAGGTGGTTATCACTTACACTTTTCTTAGTTAGTAAATTATATTCTATTGTACATACGTCATGAGTACAATTATATAAATTTAGGCTTAGATTTAATCAATTAAACTTTGTAATTGATTATAAAATGTTTTGTGTATATAAATGAATAAATGTAAATATTGTTTTTTTTTAATATTTTAGAATTTTAGATTTGGATTTAGATAATGAAAAATTTTAGAAATGGGATGATATATTATCTACATTACACACAAAAAAGAAATCACTTTTTATTTTTCAATTTAACTTAATTCTAATAATTTTTTAGAAAATGGATGATATATTATCTACATTACACACAAAAAAGAAATCACTTTTATTTTTCAATTTAACTTAATTCTAATAATTTTCTCCTTTTCTAAATGATGTAGATCAAAAATTATTTTGCTAATGGACAATTTTTGTTTATTTGCTATTTTACAATTCTCCCTATAACTAGAGTTGTTTTTTGTTCTCAAAGTAATGCGGGACAAAATTTGTTTGATTATTAGTTTCTTCCATTTATTTTATAAGTGAGCATTATGAAGAAATAAATAATGCGAAAATTGGGTTTTGAATACTATCAGAATTATTTTGATTAAGCTAATACAACCTCTATTCATACATAAAAGAAGTTATTCAAATAAAGTAACAAACTAAATTACAATAATTACAGAATATTCTGTGAATAATTCATATAATAATATCAACTTAATTTTAGCACTTTCCTATACTCCCCCTCAAGTTAGGTCGTATGGTTCACCGAGGCCTAACTTGCATATTGCGTTATCAAATGCTTTAGATGTTACTGACTTAATTAGGATATCGACCAACTGATCCTTTGATCGAACAAAAGGAAGGCTAATAATTTTCTTCTCGAGTTTTTTCTTTATGAAATGACGATCAATCTCGACATGTTTGGTTCGATCATGCTGAATTGGATTCCCAGAAATGCTGATTGTTGCTTTATTATCACATTAAAGGTCGCATGCCCCCTTTAATGGGAAGTTCAATTCCCCTAGTAGTTTCCTAATCACAAGATTTTTGTAATACCCTTGGCAATCCCTCGAAATTCAGCCTCAACACTTGAGAGAGCTATGACTTTTTGCTTCTTGGTTTTCCAAGTGACAAGATTACCCCCTACTAAAGTAAAGTATCCAGAAGTAGATTTTCTATCATCTCTATCTCCTGCCCAATCTGCATCTATGTAGGCTAGAAGATCTAGATTATCATTTTTCCCGAAGAGAAGTTCTCTACTACTAGTGCCCTTTAAATACCTCAAAATTCTCATCACGGTTGTTATGTGTTGTATCTGAGGCATATGCATGAATTTGCTTACTACACCAACAACATACGCAATGTTTGGTCTTGTATGTGAGAGGTATAAGAGTTTCCCCACCATTTTTCGATATCGGTCTTTGTCTGCCTGTTTTTCCCCTTCAATCATCTAGAGCCCATGATTAGCCATGATAGGAGTTTCGGCTGGTTTACAGTCAAGCATGCTGGTCTCTGCCTTAAGATCAAGAATTACTTCCTCTAACTAATGAAGAATTCCTTTTTCGATCTCAGAACTTTGATGCCAAGGAAATACTTAAGGTTGCCCAAATCACAAATCTCCACTGCATCATTCCTAGTGATCACTATATCATCAACATAGAAAATCAAGCATGTGATTCGATTCTTTCTCTTCTTGAGAAATAGAGTGTGGTCAGAGTTACTTTGCTCATAACCAAACTTCTTCAAAGCTGTAGTAAACCTTCCAAACCATGCTCTTGAAAATTGTTTCAGCTCGTATAGAGCTTTCCTGAGCCTGCATCCTTCTCCTAGATTGTACTCTTCTGAGAACCCCGGAGGTGCTTTCATATAGACCTCTTTCTCAATTTCACCATGTAGAAAGACATTTTTCATATCAAATTGATGAAGAGGCCAATCTTTATTTGCGTCAACTGAGAATAGAACGCGGATTGTATCAATCATGGCCATTGGAGAGAAAGTTTCAGAGTGGTCTACTCCATAGGTCTGTGTGTAGCCTTTGGCCACAAGTCGAGCTTTGTAGCGCTCAATGGAACTATTAGCATGATATTTGATTGTGAATACCCATCTACATCCCACAGTTTTCTTTCCTTTTGGTAGTTGACACTTCTCCCATGTTTCATTCTACTTAAGGGCGAATATTTCTTCCTCCATCGCTTTCCTCCACTTACGATGCTGAAGTGCCTCTTCACCATTTTTAGGCAAGGCTTTAGAATATAAAGATGTATTAAAGGCCATGGCTATCCGAGATAATGATTCATTGTTGCCTTGGTTGATGGAACACCTCGTGTACTCCTCGGGGTTAACTCATATCTGCGAGGTGACTCAACACTTGGAACATCATTAGTAATACCAACCAAAGGTTCATAAATTACCTCTTGTTTGGATTGTTCACTATGCTTCAGACAAGACATGATTAGTTTTAGGAGGAGGAATTACTATATCTTCAGTGGCAACAGTTGTGAGATTACCTACTTTCTTTGTAGGATCATGATCAATTATAGAATCTTGATTGATATCTGTAGGATGTATTAGCCAGCTTAAGTTATCATCACTCACTGTCTCCCCCTGAGGACTAACCTGGGGGTAGTAGTATGAATCCTCAAAGAAATCAGAGTCCATGGTGGTATATAGTTTGTTTTGGATTGGATCAAAACATCAATAGCCTTTTTGAGTCACCCCATACCCAATAAAAACACATTTAACAATACGAGGTTCAAGGTTGCTCGAAGTTTTTTTGTGAAGGTGATCATATACAACACAACCAAATACTCGAGGAGGTAAGGAATGAGAAGATGGAATAATAGCATGGGTTTGAAGTGTTTCCAAGGGAGTTTTGAAGTTGAGAGCTTTTGTTGGAAGGCGATTAGTTAGGTAAGTGGCAGTGGCAAAATCTTCTGGCCAAAAACGATCTGGGACATTAGATTCAAACTTAAGTGCTCGGGTTATCTCAAGGAGTATGCATTTTTTTTTTGCTAAACAACCCTATTTTGTTTGGGCAATTGGTCTAATGAATTAAGCCATGAGTAGAGATGAAGTTTTTCATGTCCAAGTTTATGTATTCCCCCCATTGTCTGACCGGAGAATTTGAGGTTGGGCTTGGAATTGAGTTATGAGCATGTTATAGCATTTCACAAAAATATCAAAGAGCTCAGATTTATATTTCAAGAATTACACCCAACTCATGCGAGTACAATCATCCACAAACAACACAAAGTACGAAAGCTCATGTGTATTTGATTTAGGAGTTGGACCTCAAACACCAGAATGAATCAAAGCAAACAATTTCATTCTTTGGGTCAGACTCGGAGTATAAGTGTGCTTATGACTCTTTGCTAAAACACATGCTTAACAATTCAGGGGTACATTACAATTATTAAGAGATGGAAAGAGACGTTTTAGATACCCCAATGAAAAATGACTTAGACACCGATGCCACATCCATAATTGATGACCTGAAGAACCATGAGCAAGCAAGGTGTGACTCTTTTGAGTTGCCTCATGTACAAGCCTCCCCTTTCAGTACCACATCCAATGATTTTTCCGTCCAAAGCTGTTACATGGATTCTAGGCTCGAGAAAATTAGATATGATATGGACTTGAGAGATGGGTGGGTTTATCCATGGGTTTAGTTGACTTGTGGGGCACACGAGTTTTTGGATTATGTTTATGGGTAGTTTAAAGTTAGGTTTAAAATTAGTGTTTATTTGATTTATGGGACACGTGGGTTTTTGGGTTATGGGTAGTCTAAAGTCAGGTTTTAAGTTAGGTTTAAGAGGAGGTAAATGAGGTGAATGCGCCTCCTATAAAAATAAAGGGAGGAGAGAGAATCAAAATCCCTTTCTCTTTGATTTTCGACTATTTTCTCCTTTACACTGTTGTTTTCTTGCCTTTTTCTCCTTTCCTACTCCTCTCTTGGTGCGGCCATAACTACCCCTCTATTGTCACTGGAATTTATCAGATGTGCCTTGCCGCCAGTCCGGAGTATCGGTATCTTGGTGGCGGTTGTCTTTTCATGGTGACATTTAAGGGAAAAAAATGAAATAAGGGGAAAGAGGAAAAAATCGATTTGCTTTTAATGGGTCTGCATCTAAGTTTTGTGGGTCCGCGTTTGATTTTCAATTTTGTTTCGTGTTTGGTTGCTGGAAAACTAAATCTGATGGTGGAGACTCCATTGTTGGTGTTTAACCATTGAGGTTGCAACAATGGAGTCAATGACCTAAATCAGATTCTATTTTCCATTTCAAGTAAGATTTTTGGTATATGATGAACACCATATGGCGGGTCGGTTATCGGTCACCGAAAAAACACCATCGGCTCTGATACCATGAAGAAATAAATAGTGCGGAAATTAGGTTTTGAATATTGTTTGTATTAATTTGATTAAGCTAATACAACCTCTATTTATACATAAAAGAAGCTATTCAAATAAAGTAACAAACTAAATTATAATAATCACATAATATACTGTGAATAATTCACAAAATAATATCAACCTAATTTTAGCACTTTCCTACATATTATACATACGTTTTGTTCCACAAGCACTGTGAGAAAATTTTATTTTGCTATTTTTCTCTTTCTTTTGTTTATAAGGGTGCTTTATCCCAAATATAAATGATGACTTAAAAGAATTGCTTTTATAACTTAATTTATTTTTAAAATATATGAATATAGTTTAAGCCAAATATAAATGATAGCTTATAAACATGATGGACAAAATATGTAAAATATGAGTATGCTTTTATAACTCTATTAAAGAGGTTATCACGCATCATTTATAAATATAGGACAAAGTTATAAAATCATAAAAGAAGAATTTAGTTCTTGATTTCTTGTAAACTACTACAATGATTTTTTTGGATATTGTATATGGCAGTAACATACTTTTATAAAACGCCAGTGATATCAAATCTTAAAAAAATTCCACAGAATAGCATTGTGATGTTGTACTTAAAGATATTCTATATGGTAGGAAGTTAACAACATACTTTTATGAAACGCCAGTAGTAGCAAATGTTAGCTATAAAATCTATTGTAGCTTTAAGAAAGAATACAAGGGCAAATAAGATATTTTACAACTTAACGGTCAATTAAGTTTTTTTATCCAATTAATGTTACTGTAGCTTTAAGCAAAACATTACAATGCTATTATGAGGAATTTTTTTTAAAGATTTGCTACCACTGACGTTTCATAAAAAATATGTTATTACCATATAAAATATTCCTTTTTTGTTGAATTTAATAATTATAAATACATAATCTAATAGACCGAATTTTGATTAACAAACCTTGAAGTATAATTGACTCATATTTCATTATATTATCTTATACTTACTCTACAAGATGAAAATACATATCCATACATAAAGTTTAATAAATATATAGTTTCGTATATCAAAAAGATCATCTTGATGATTCGTTATATCAAAGAATGGTTACATACAATAAAATGTTTTCCGGCCAACCCTAAAATGTTTTTGATCATGTAAGATAAACAATTTCAAAACTCAACATTGTAAAGCTGATTTGAAAAGTAAGTGTCAACAAGTAACAATTATGTCCCTAATTAAAAAAATTAAAACAAATTAATCTGACACATCCGATAAAACAACTGGTAATTACTTTTTTGTAAGTACATAAGCTAGATATATCAATTAAAAAACAACTATTAACTTAATCCGATATTGACATGATCGATAGAATTATGTAACCGACTCCTATTCAAAAAATAAAGCTCGAATCCAATCTGTACCTGGAAAAACAAAATTAATTATAGACTGATGAAAACCGGAGCCCGATTGTCAAACAAGCCTACATTATTGACATTCGACATTATTGTACAACTGTTGTTAAATAAGCCTACATTATTTATATTCGACATTTGACACATATAATTGTTGTTAAATTGACCGGTAATAATCGATCTGACCTGAGTTTTAATCGACACGGCGTACAATCGAAAATTAACCGATTCGAAATGTATGACACTTGTCCAAAGCTGACCCAATGACCCAAATGAACAACTCCACACAATAATATGTATTAAAAAAGAATCTGAAATTGTAAAAAGTGAAAATAAAGTTGTTTATTCAAGTCAGTAGGTTGATTTCGTGTAAAGTGTTTCGATTCGATATAAAATTAAGTCTTATATTCACATTTAGGTTTATTTAATTATAAATTAATTTTTAATGTCGATTTTGAATCAGAGAAATATTAAGGCATTGTGTCCGTCTTCAACACCTAAAAGTTCTTAGAGCACAACGAAACTCACATAACACTTGTTGTTTTCTAGACGAACCTAATTTTTTATATATGCGGTGTTGTAATTGATGTATATTGAATAGTTAATTTCTTGCAAGTTGCAATCCCTTCACTTTCTAAATTAGATTATAAAACAAGTAATATAATGGCTGGTCATGTGTATAAATTCATTGGATCCTTTCAAGTTTCAATATCCCAAAGTGGTGAACAATGATAGATAATTATTTCCACAATGTATTATAATTTGGGCTTGTTTTGTGTTTGTGTGAGTGGGTTTCACAATTATTTTTTTCTTTGCAAATTGTCTCCTATCTTTATACTATAAGTACTTAAACTTTAAATGATTCTTCATTATTGCGTTTTTTTTCCTTCCTTTGTTTTGTGTACCCTTTTGATTATTATATTTTAAAAATTAAAATAAAACTATTTTTATTGGAATAATATATTTTGTGGGATATAATATATTTTGAAAATAATATAATGTGCGGGAATATTTTTAGTTGTTATTTTTTACTCATCTATCCTGATAGAATTTAATTAAAAAGAAAGAGGAGGATTTTTAAGAAAGTAGTAATAAATGAAGAGAGAATAAATTGTGTGGATGATATTAAAAGATAATTTAAATATATGGGTGAGATTAAAAAAAGTAGTGGGCCATTGTCCAAAAATAAAAATAATGCAAATTGAGTGAGACATGTCAAAATGGAAAATGTTTCAAATTCAATGGGATGGAGGGAGTATATATTATTTTCTAAAAATTCCTAGTTGCCTAAGTTAAGGTAATTTTAGGGTTAACTTTGTATATATATATTAGAGTTGATTGATTAATATAAAGTTCAAGCCATAAGTTTATACTAATTCTACATGGTATGCAGCAGGTCAGCCTTTGAGGCGTGGGTTTCGGGAAAAGGTCCCCTCAGTTCTTCTTTGAGATTATGTGACTCACTTAGTGTTTGCTAAAAATCCGTCCCCCTACACTCTACTCCATCTTCCAATACTCCTTCAAATACGCCTTGTCGTTTAGCACATTATAAATTGTGACAAGTTTTTTGTAAATTATTGTACGTTTTTGGCATCTGTTGTTGGTGCTCATGATTTGAAATCCTTTATGTTGGACCTCTTGAGTTTTGATGATGACTACACTTAAGCAAATATGTGTTTAGAGATTGTGTGCAGGTCGATATCCGATTAATTGTGATCGTTGATAGTACCTATGGCTTAGTTCATGGGAATGCACGTGTCAAAAGGATTCAAGGGATGTTAGAAGAAGTATATCGCTTGGGATGTAAAATGGAGACAGCAGGTCTACTGTTCCTAAGTTGGATGTTCTAGCTAAACTGAAGTCTGGAGACAACGCACTGTTCCTAAGCTGAAGGTTGACTACGTTGACTAAAAATTCTGGTTATTAAATTTTAATTATTATTTTTAGTTAATGTATTTAATAAAATTAATTTGTTGCAGTAGTAATTTATTAAAATTAATTGGCAAATCGTTTTTCTTAAATAAAATGAATTAACGTCCTTATTTTCTAAGATCCTTTATTTTAGGATCTATTTTTAGTAAATATTGGATTTACTAAAAATAGAATTAGTTCTTGTTGAATGGGGCTTAGCTATCATTATTAACCGTCTTTATACCTACAAGTTAGCAAGTAACCATTCGTAATAAGCATAACCGTTTCTATTTATAGCAAACACGTTCCAGCAATTAATACTGGAACAGGAACAGCTATTGAAGAAACTGCTGCTTAAAAGGAACAGAAGTTATTTTAAGGCAAATGGGAACAGCGGTTATTTCTGTCTGGTTTGACTTAATCAAATAACCGTATGGTTGCTTTTTCCACATTACTCCCATGATCTTTTGATAATGGGATAATGGATTGGAATATTCCTTATTCTTAGGGATTTTAGCTCTATAAATAGTGGGCTCGGTTATTCTTCAAAACTCGCCTTAGTATGAGCCATTAAATCATACGTAATTTTGGGAGAATTTTTACAAGAAAATTTTGTTTTTAAAATGCCAATTAATTTATAATATTTTCTTGTGCAACTCATTGATTTTATTTTTAGAGAATTTTTATCCTTTGTAAGGGTTTTTGAGAGAATTTGTAATTAGATTCGGGTGAGTGTAAGGGGAAAATTAGATAGCTTTTAATAAAGCTAGAGAAGAGATTAGCTTTGAGTAAAGCTAAGGAGAAAGCTTCTAGTGAAGCTAGTGGTGAGAATTAGCTTTTAGTGAAGCTAAGTTTGTTGCTTTGAGTGAAGCAATTTAAGAGAGAAGAGTTGGCCTAGTTGATGCGCTTCGAGTGAAGTAAGATGTTTAATGTAATTGTAACGAGTTGCCTTAAACATAGTGGAGAATTTAGAAATCCCGAGGGGTCGTGGTTTTTTCTTCTATTTAGGCCTAGAAGGTTTCCACGTATAAATCGTTTGTCTCATTTAATTATTTCGCACTAAGTTTAAGCTTTATTTATTTTATTCAATTCCGCAAAACAGGGCAAAAACGCTTAAACAAGTAACAACAACAATTTACCCCCCCTCTTGTTGCTGTTCCCGTTCCTAATTGAGTCTACAATTGGTATCAGAGCCCTGTTCCCAATAGATCAGGAAACCCTGAGGGCAGAATCTTGGTGTTCCCGAAAATGTCAATTATGAACGAGCGAATGGAAGAAGGGTATTCTACTCAAAGACCACCCATGTTCGATTGAAAATTCTATACATAATGGAAAAATAGGATGGAGATCTTTATCAAAGCGGAAAATTATCAAGTTTGGAGAGTAATCGAAATTGGAGATTTTGAGGTAACCACTACTAACTCCAACAATGAAATTGTTCTCAAACCCGCTACAGGTATATATTTCTAACTCATTTTATTTTCATCCATTCAAATTTAGTAAAAATAAATTAATAGAGTTGCTAAAGGAGACACAAGCTAAACTTGAAAATTGTAATGTTAAGTGTCTCCAATTAGAAAAGGAACTCAAGGTAAGCAAAGACCATGTCTCCTATATAAACACCTTTAGATACGATGTCCAAAACAGATTTTTCGGTTTGTTGGATCAAAATATAATTCTAAAGGAAAATATGGAGAGAATTAAAAAGGAAAATGTTATTCTTAATATTGAGTTGTCGCAATAGAAATTATTAGGCTTGAATAAAGAATTGAATGATGCATCTACTAAAGATATGTGCAATGATTTTCAAAATTTAAAGTTGAATCTAGAACCTAACCGTATCAATAATGATAAACTTGAATTAAATTCAAGAGAAAAAGGGAAAATCAAAATTACTCCCAAATGGATTTAAGATGCCAAAAGTAAAAATTCAAAAGGCCTAAATTACTTTAAGAATAACAAGAAGAAGAAAGCTTACGTTGATCTCCCTAGTGACAGAATCTGTTCCTTCTGTGGAGGAACCGGCCATCTGAAGGACCAGTGCACCAAAAGGGAACAGTACACTGTCTCTAACAGAAATTATGTCGATAACGTTTGGACGAAGAAAACAGATTCTTGTAAAATCGACAAGGAACCCAAGACAGCATGGGTTCCTGTAACTAACAATTATTTTTTTCAGGTCCAAGTGAGGGGGAACAGCTCATGGTATCTCGACAGTGGGTGTTCCAAGCACATGACGGGTGACAAATCTAAATTTCTCTCACTTGAAGCCTATGATGGGGGAACAATAACATTCGGTGACAATATGAAGGGTGAGATAATCGCTAAAGGAAAAGTTGGAAGGTCATGTTCCCATGCTATCGATAATGTGTTTTTAGTCGAGAATTTGAAACATAACTTACTTAGCATTTCTCAATTTTGCGATAAAGGTAACTCTGTGAACTTTACTTCTGAAAAATGCATTATTTCTAGGAATGACACAGCAGGCATTGTTCTTGAGGGAATCAGAAAAGGGAACACTTATGTAGTGAACCTGAACACTGTTCCCAAAACCAGTCTAACGTGTCTAAGCGTTATAGAAGACGACCCACTTCTTTGGCATAGGCGTCTAGGTCATGCTAGTTAATTGATTAATACACTAAGATCAAAAGACCTAGTTAGAGGATTACCTGCTATAAAATTCCTTAAGGATGAAATTTGTGATCCTTGTGCCAAAGGAAAACAAGTGAGGTCATCTTTTAAATCAAAGAATATTGTGACCACCACTAAACCACTTGAATTATTACATATGGATCTATGTGGACCTATGAGAACACAAAGTCGTAGTGGCAAAAGATATGTGTTTGTTATTGTTGATGATTACAGTAGATTTACTTGGATTTTATTTTTAGTTAGTAAAGATGAAGCTTTTAATGATTTTGTTTCTTTCGCTAACAAAATACAAAAATCTACCAATAATCAAATTATTCACATAAGGTCAGAACATGGAAGAGAATTCGAAAATTCAAGTTTAATGAATTATTGCAATGAACATGGATTAAGTCATAATTTTTCAGCACCACGAACACCACAACAAAATGGTGTAGTAGAAAGGAAAAATAGAACTTTAGAGGAAATGGCTAGAACCATGTTAATTGCTAGTGGTCTACCTAGAAATTTTTGGGCCGAAGTTGTTAATACTGCATGTTATATTTTGAATCGTGTATTAATAAGACCAATCACTTCAAAGACACCCTATGAATTGCTTAAAGGTGTTAAACCAAATATTTCCTATTTTCGTGTGTTTGGATGCAAATATTTTGTACATGTTAATGGAAAACGAAATATAGGTAAATTTGATGAAAGAAGTGATGAAGCAGTATTTCTTGGCTATTCATCTCAAAGTAAGGCATATAGAGTTTATAACAAAAGAACAATGAGTGTGGAAGAATCCGTTCACATAATTTTCGATGAAACTAACTTTTTGTCAAGTGAACAGGATACAAATAATTTTAAGATAGGTCTTGCAAATCTTGAGAATGATGAAGAAGAAATGAAAATGCAAGATCAAGGAACAGTAGGTGAACAGCTGATCCCAGAAGAGGCCAAAAGGAACGATCTTGATCAGGAACAGCCGGTACTTCAGAACCAACAGACTGTTCCAATACAGCTGTTCCCATAGACGAGCAAGTTGATCCAGTAGCTGAACAGAATGTTAATCAAGCTGATGAACCAGAACATGCTACTGTTTCCACAAGAGAATTTGTGCCCAAACCTTGGAAATATCAAAGTTATCATCCTCTTGATTTGATTATAAGTGATTTGAATAAAGGAACACAAACTAGATCTCAAATGAGAAACTTTTGTGCACACTTTGCGTTCCTATCATCACTCGAGCCCAAGAGTCATGAAGAAGCTCTAAAGGATTCCGAATGGATCGTGGCCATGCAAGATGAATTAAATGAATTTGAAAGAAATAAAGTTTGGCACATGGAACCCAAACCGAAACACAAAAAGGTAATTGGTTTGAAATGGGTATTTCTGAATAAACTAGATGAGCATGGAATAATTGTTAGAAACAAAGCAAGGCTCGTGGTCAAAGGATACAATCAATAAGAAGGTATTGATTATACCGAGACATTTGCTCCGGTAGCAAGGTTAGAGGCTATAAGAATCTTAATTTCTTTTGCTGCATTCATGAACTTTAAATTGTATCAAATGGATGTGAAATGTGCTTTCTTAAATGGTTTTCTTGATGAAGAAGTTTTTGTTGAACAACCCCCAGGCTTTGAAAATACCTCTTATCTTGATCATGTCTACAAGCTTGATAAAGCTCTTTATGGCTTGAAACAAGCTCCTAGACAATGGTATGAAAGACTATCAAAGTTTTTGATTCAAAATGACTTTGTAAGAGGCAAAATTGACAAAACCTTATTGTTTAAGAATAGAGGTTCGGATATTTTAGTTGTTCAAATATATGTTGATGATATTATTTTTGGAGCCACCAATGAACTGTTGTGTAAAGAATTTGCTAACCTAATGAGTAATGAATTTGAAATGAGTATGAGGGGAGAACTAAACTTTTTCCTTGGGTTACAAATTAAACAAACTGCTAATGGTATCTTCATTCACCAACAAAAATATATAAAAGAACTTCTCAAGAAATATGGCTTAAATATTGCTATAACCAACAATACACCTATGGCTACAAATGTTAGATTAGATGAAGACCCAAATGGAACAAATATTGATCAAACTATGTATAGAGGCATGATTGGCTCTTTATTATATCTAACTGCTAGTAGACCCGATATTGCTTTTAGTGTTGGTTTATGTGCTAGATTTCAATCCAATCCTAAAGAATCACATCTCACTGCAGTTAAACGAATTCTAAGATACTTGAAGGGAACAGATGACTTGTCCTTATTTTATCCTAAAAGTGATGTTTATGATTTGAAAGGTTTTAGTGATGCAGATTATACAGGTGATCTAGCTAATAGAAAACGTACATCAGGTATGGTACAATTTCTTGACTCATGTTTAGTTTCATGGAATTCAAGAAACAAAACACTGTTGCATTATCCACAGCCGAAGCTGAATACGTAGCAGCAGCAGCTTGCTGTTCCCAAATGCTTTGGATAAAACAGCAGCTAAGAGATTTTGGTATTAAGTTTGAATGTGTTCCCATTTATTGTGATTATACCAGTGCCATATGCATATCTAAAGATCCAGTGCATCATTCATGAGTAAAACACATCCACATTAGGCATCATTTTCTTAAGGATAATGTTGAAAATAAAAATATTATTGTCAAGCATGTAAACACCAACGAGCAAATAGCAGATATCATGACTAAACCGCTTCCAAGGGAACAACATGAAAAAATGAGATTGGAACTTGGCATGATCAAGCTGCATTGAAGTGGGTGACATATGTGATCCTTAAAGTCAGAATGAAAATTGAAAAGGTCGATCAACCACAAAATCTTGATTGAAAAATCGATTATCGAAAGGATCAGGTATGCACCATTTAAAAGTATATACTGTGAATGCTCATATGATTGCTTGTTTGATTTGTTCAGATTATAGTAGCATCAAACTTTCATTTATTTTTCATTTTCATAAAAAATTTCCATAATATTTAATATATATATTTACCCAGCAATTTCCATTAAAGTAGCGGGAGTTAAATCATCATAGTTCTTCACTAAATTCGTCTGTTTCCATTTCACTTTCTGTGTCAATATACCCAAATAAGAACAAAGAAGCACCAAAAAGCAAACGTCCCTTCATACTCATTATAATCACTCTCTCACGTCATCCTCAATTACAATTCACTCAACCCCAACAACCGCCTTCAATCTTGCTTTTCCCTTTCTTGATTCTTCAAACCACCATGAAAACCAAGAACCAAACACCAAAGATGAAGCAACCCAAACCTCTACAAATCATCCATCCAACACCTCTCATTACCGAAACTGAGTCCTCATCAAGAAAGCAACAGGAAACCCCGGTTGCCTCTGGAGTGCATGAAACCAAAAAGAGAGAGAGGGACTCTACAGTAAAGAAATCATCTTCAAAAATGGCAAAAGTTGTTATTCCAGTTAGTGCTGAGGAGATATCCAAAGAAATGATTGTTGGTTTTGGGCTAGACAAACAATGGTATGAGTCTAATTTCTTTCCTCAATTTCACACCATTTTGCAAGATCAATGTTGGGAATCTTTAATGGCAGAACACTGTTGCAACCCAATGTACCCCAACTTGATGCGCGAGTTTATTTCAAAATTTTCTTTTGACCATGGCGTTTGTACTAGTGTTGTTAAGGGGATTAAAATTGAATTTAATAGTTTGATTTTAGGAGGGTGGTTAGGTGTTCCCTCCATTGGATTTGATATATATGTTGTTGGATCAGAAATCAATTTTTCTGGGATAAATGAGAAGGTAGTTTGGAAGTTTCTAGGGATAAAAGAGAAAAGAGGAAAGGTTAGTCACAATGTGCTGTCACCTATGCACAAGTTGTTATACAATATAGCAAGACGATTTATTTTGCCTCGCACATCTAAAAGAAGTGAGGTTAGTGTAAGGGATGCTACGTTAATATATTGTATGGCTAATAACATCAAGATTAATTTTCCCTCTTTGATGATCTCTCACTTGAATGATTGTATTTTTAAGCGTAATGTGTTAGGATATGATGGATTGTTAACTTGGATATTTATGAAGTTGGGTGTTCCTCTTGATGGTCCAAATTATCCCATGGGTCCAAACAACAAAGTAGGTGTTAAGTGTTTGAACAACTTGCATCTAAGATTAAATGAAAATGGGACTCTTGAGAATATTTTTGAACAATCTGAGGGCACCAATGAAGAAGAAAATGAAGAAAAAGTTGAGGAGGAGGAAGTAAATAAGGAGGAACAGGAGCCTGTTCTCTCTGCCACTGAGAAGGCAGAGGGGCATTCTGAAGAGGAACAGTAGGAAAATTCATGTAAGGGGGAAGTTGAGAAGGAACCCGTGGAGGATGCTGTGGAGGAAGAAGAAGAAAAAGATGAGGAGAGTTCTTTACCCGGTTCAAACCTTAGGAAGAGTCGTAGGCTAGCTTCCAAAGGAAAGAAACCTGTTGTTATTATTGATGATGACTCAGCCTCATACACAACAGATGAACCAAGCCATCCTTCCTCACCTAAACCTGCCACACAATCACCAATTCAACCATCTTCACCACCACAGTCACCTATACCATCATCACCACCACCAGTACACACATCACCAAATCTAGGTTTAGGTGACACTGTAGTTCCTACAGCCCCTCTATACTCCATTCTCCTAAAACTCACAGAATTACAGACAAGCTTCCTTGTTTTTAAAGATGAAATTCGTGTCTCCATAGCCTCACTCTCTGCTCAAATGGACCAAATGGAAGCACGTTTGGGGGCCAAGCTTGACACAGTGGAGGTGGAAACAGAATACATAGATGATGAAGCTCCTGCATCTTAATTTCTCCTGATAATCATCATATTTTCTTATTTGTTGCAATCATCTCTATTATCAAACAATTTTTTTTGGTACCAGCTGGGGTACATCCTTTAACAATGATAATATGTTGAACAATTTCTTTTATGCTACTAACTATCTGTGACGATTAATCATAGCTGATCTTGTTTGCATTCATTGTTATTGCTTTTTACTTTGTGCATCCTTATTCTCTCTTTGACTCTGACTATTTGCTTAGTGCTGTGGTTTGATTGCTCCAATTCTTTTTGAATGATGTCAAAAGGGGGAATATTTGACACAAACTTAAATAATACTTGAGTATGCTTAGCTCTGATAATATCTATTATGTTGGACTTTAGGATTAAGGTTATGATTCATGATCTAAGGCTGTTTGGCTGTGTGCTGCTGATGATTGTTTATTGCTTGTTTATTGCTTGCTGATTTTGCTCTGATTGTCAAAGTATAGTTAATCTATTGTCAGTATATAGTTAACACCTTTTGTTAATGCTTGATGCTCTGACACTTATGATCAAGATTGATTTATATTGCTCTGATAATAGAAGTTATTTGATGAACTGTTGCTCTGATGACTCTGATGATGAATTGTTCTAATAATTGTTTTGAATGTTCTGTTGATAGGAGTATAATATATATGCTCTGATTATATGATTAATTGTTCTGATTTCAAAGTTATTACATTTGAAATACTTAGTGATTTTTGTTAACTATTTTTGGAAACTATTTAAAAACATATATTTTATATTGTGTTTTTATACTATATGGAGTAAACTGTGTTGCTATGATTGCTTGGTAAATTAAATTGTAACGAGTTAATTTACTAAGTTATGTAGAGTTGTTTTAATCTCTGACATGCTCTATAATATTGATTTTACTCTAATTTTATTTTAAGTTTGTTTAATAGTTTGTCATCATAAAAAAGGGGGAATTTGTTCGACCTCTTGAGTTTTGATGATGACTACACTTAAGCAAATATGTGTTTAGAGATTGTGTGCAGGTCGATATCCGATTAATTGTGATCGTTGATAGTACCTATGGCTTAGTTCATGGGAATGCACGTGTCAAAAGGATTCAAGGGATGTTAGAAGAAGTATATCGCTTGGGATGTAAAATGGAGACAGCAGGTCTACTGTTCCTAAGTTGGATGTTCTAGCTAAACTGAAGTCTGGAGACAGCGCACTGTTCCTAAGCTGAAGGTTGACTACGTTGACTAAAAATTCTGGTTATTATATTTTAATTATTATTTTTAGTTAATGTATTTAATAAAATTAATTTGTTGCAGTAGTAATTTATTAAAATTAATTGGCAAATCGTTTTTCTTAAATAAAATGAATTAACGTCCTTATTTTCTAAGATCCTTTATTTTAGGATCTATTTTTAGTAAATATTGGATTTACTAAAAATAGAATTAGTTCTTGTTGAATGGGTCTTAGCTATCATTATTAACCGTCTTTATACCTACAAGTTAGCAAGTAACCATTCGTAACAAGCATAACCGTTTCTATATATAGCAAACACGTTCCAGCAATTAATATTGGAACAGGAACAGCTATTGAAGAAACTGCTGCTTAAAGGGAACAGAAGTTATTTTAAGGCAAATGGGAACAGCGGTTATTTCTGTCTGGTTTGACTTAATCAAATAACCGTATGGTTGCTTTATCCACATTACTCCCATTATCTTTTGATAATGGGATAATGGATTGGAATATTCCTTATTCTTAGGGATTTTAGCTCTATAAATAGTGGGCTCGGTTATTCTTCAAAACTCGCCTTAGTATGAGCCATTAAATCATACGTAATTTTGGGAGAATTTTTACAAGAAAATTTTGTTTTTATAATGCCAATTAATTTATAATATTTTCTTGTGCAACTCATTGATTTTATTTTTAGAGAATTTTTATCCTTTGTAAGGGTTTTTGAGAGAATTTGTAATTAGACTCGGGTGAGTCTAAGGGGGAAATTAGATAGCTTTTAATAAAGCTAGAGAAGAGATTAGCTTTGAGTAAAGCTAAGGAGAAAGCTTCTAGTGAAGCTAGTGGTGAGAATTAGCTTTTAGTGAAGCTAAGTTTGTTGCTTTGAGTGAAGCAATTTAAGAGAGAAGAGTTGGCCTAGTTGATGCGCTTCGAGTGAAGTAAGATGTTTAATGTAATTGTAACGAGTTGCCTTAAACATAGTGGAGAATTTAGAAATCCCGAGGGGTCGTGGTTTTTCCTTCTATTTAGGCCTAGAAGGTTTCCACGTAAAAATCGTTTGTCTCTTTTAATTATTTCGCTCTAAGTTTAAGCTTTATTTATTTTATTCAATTCCGCAAAAACAGGGCAAAAACGCTTAAACAAGTAACAACAACAATTCATCCCCCCTCTTGTTGCTATTCCCGTTCCTAATTGAGTCTACACTTTAAAGCCATGAAACATAAAGGTTGGGGACAATCTATGTAGGAAGAAATTAGAGCCTTGGAGGATATTGGGATTTGGACCTTAGAGCACCGTTCTCCCGATAAACATGCTCTAGGGAATCAATGGGTATACAAGATAAAATATTTTTCTAATGGTGATGTTGAACATCTCAAGTCTCGTTTTTTCGTTTTTGGTAATCATCAGTAGGAAGGCATATATTATGGTGAAACATTGCTTCCAGTCGCAAAGATGACTACTGTTGGGGCATTTCTTGCAATTGTAGCTTCAAAAAACTAGAAACTTCATCAGCGGATGTTCCTAACGCCTTTTTGCATGGTGATCTTGATGAGGAGGTGTACATGAAATTACCTCTCGGGTTTGAGTGTTCATATTCATCATTGGTGTGTCGTCTGAGAAAGTCCTTGTATGGGTTGAAACAAGCTCCGAGATGTTGGTTTGCCAAGCTCGTAGCTGCTTTGAAATGGTATGGCTTCTTAGAATCTAACTCTGATTATTCTCTCTTTACTTATACTAAAGGCATTGTTCAGATTAATGTCTTAGTATATGTTAATGATCTTCTTATTTCTGGGAATCGTTTCGTTGCACTTGTTGGTTTCAAGGCTTATCTCGAAGATTGTTTCAAAATGAAGGATCTTGGTCCTTTAAAGTATTTCTAGGGTATAAAAGTTGCTTGTAGTGCTTCAGGTCTTTTTTTGTGCCAACGGAAGTATACTTTGGATATTATTTCTAAAGCAGGTTTACCAGGGGCGGAGCCGAGTGGTTTTCAATGGAGCAAAATCACAAGCTTGTCCATGCCACAGATAAACATCTTACGGATCCGGAGGTGTATCGTCGGCTTGTTGGTCGTTTGATTTACCTTGCGGTCACTAGAACTGATATAGCATACTCCGTTCACATCTTGTCCTAGTTTATGCAAGAATCTCACAGTGAACATTGGGAAGCAACTCAGTGTAATTCGTTATTTTAAAGGTACTCGGGGTCAAGATATCTTGTTGAGTGTTGATAGTGATCTAATCTTGCAAGGTTTGTGTGATTTGGATTTGGCGGCTTGTCCTCTTATTCTTCGCTCTATCACAGGTTGGTTGGTGTTTCTCGGGCATTCTCGATCCTATGTATTAGATGACTAAAAGCAACCCAATGTGTCTACATGTTTTGTAGAGGTCGAACACCGCTCCATGGCGGCAGTTACTTGTGAGCTTAAGTGGCCTAAGGGCTTATTGTTGAGTTTGGGCGTGTACCACCCAAAGGCAATCAAGTTGTTTTGTGATAGTCAATCTGCTTTGCACATCGCAAAAAATCCAATTTTTCATGAATGAACCAAACACATTGAAGCTGATTGTCATTTTGTTCAAGATGCACTTGTTGAAGGCTTGATTTCTCCATCCTATGTCTCTACTACTTTCCAATTGACTGAGATCTTTACAAAGGCTCTTGGAAGTTACAGTTTGACTATCTTCTCTCCATGTTGGGCATTTTTTATACTCAGGCTCCAACTTTAGGGGGTATTGGAATACTATATTTTGTGGTATATAATATATTTTTGGGAATAATATATTTTGGGAATAATATATTGTTTCCTAAAATCTTAGTTACCTAAGTGAAGGTAATTCTAGGATAAGCTTTGTATATATATTGGAGTTGATTGATTAATAAAGTTAAAGCCAAAAGTTTATACTAATTCTACATTTTTACACATAACACAGTCAAATCTTATGCAACCCTGAAAATTAAGAAGTTCAATATAATTTCTCTTTTAACACACACGTACTCCTTTTTTACAATCATGGGTGGAGCAAGAATTTAAAATTAAAGGGGGCCAAATAGTGGATGCATTAGGAAAAAGAAGTTGAATGAAAAACCTAAAAATAAGTAGATGAACAAAGATTAAAATTCTAAGTTTTTTTAATGACAAAAATCTATAATTCAAGTCAAGAAGTCCACCAAAATATAAAAACTATCTAACAAAAAAATATCTTTCAAAATATATTTAAACATTAACTCTATAATTTATTCTCCCTTTGCCCATCTTGAATTTCATTAAAAAAAAAAACTAATGGGTAAAGAAGTTGTAATATTTTGTCATTTATTATAATAAATGTGAATAAAAGAAAAAATGAAACTGTATAAATGTTAATAAAAGAGAATTTAAATGTGAAGATAAGATTAAAAGAATATGATAAGATCAAATTAAAGATTGAAACTATAAACATAAGTTTTATTTCAACTACATGAATCTTTTCACCAAATAATACTTAATAAACTTAACTCTAACTTTCTCACCCAAAACTTATTTATTATCCTATTGTCCACGTAGCCGTAGGATGTCATTATGATTTTTTTTTTTCAAAAATGTTAAAAGAATTGTTAGGTCACATTGGGTTTTATCTTTTTAAATAAATTGTTATGTAACATAGCGATTTATTTACACCCAAAATACTATAAATAAATTTAGAAAAAAATGTTTATATACACTACATATCGATTCCTATACATCAAAAAGGGAGTAAAATTTGTATTTTTAGCTCCTTAAAGAAATAAAATTACCTGTAATAAAAACAATTTTACATCAAAACACCATATTTCATAAGGTTAAGGGGTAATCATAACCTATCAGTCACCTATTACTAAATCTACGCATAATTAAACAAATGTTTATATATACATTACCTAAAAAATTTGCATAGTAAGATCTAACTTATAAACTACACATTAAGCAAAATTAATATAGAAACTCGTATAATATATAGATTAGTATAAAAGTATATATAAATAATAGTTTTAAATAGAGATGCAATTATATTTACTAGTATAAAATCATAATATCTTATAACATCATAAAATCATAATTTCCTATAATATCATAGTTAAAATAATTTTTTATTATCATATTTGTTTCTTGATAAAATATTTTAGAAGTTCAAATTTTGATGAAGAAACTTTATTAATTAGAAAATACTTTTACATAAAATAGCAAATTATAATGTAAGATACTTTAATTGGAGATTTTATGTAGTTTTTAAATTCAAAAATATTACTATTCTAAGAAAATTTAAAAGAATATATCTTATTGTGATATAATACTCTTATATTAAAGAATATGTTGATTGTTGAAGTTAACTTTGGTAACAAATATTAATATTTTTATTTGCAATATATTTATTGTAATATACATGCCATATAATTTCAATTTAGTCAATAATTGAGTTCTGTATGACAATTCATTATGAGGATGTCTTTTGAATTTTCTAGACTTTTTATTAAATTGTATAATTGATCTGGTCTACTCTTTAAAACTATACATAAACAACAACATAGCTCATAACAACAAGAACACAACTCAAACAGTCTACAAATTCAAGCACAACAACAACATAGAACATAAAAAAGAAAAAACTGCCTTAAGTTCGGAAAAATAAAAGAAATTCATCCAAAACTATTTTATGAACTGTTAAATCACATAGCTATTTATTATTATTTTTTTCATTTTAAAACGTGAAATTCAATAAAGTAGAATCGAATAAACTGCTATGTGACTTTGCAGTTTATTATTTGATGAACTACTAAGTCACTCACAGTTCATTTAGAAAAAATTTCCATTTTAAAATTAAAAATCATACAATTAAATAAACTGCATTAATAAAATCACACAATTAAATAAATGAGTTTTGCTAAGAAAGGGGGACATAAAATTGAGATGACTTTAATCATTCTCTCAACTAGTTAATGAAACTAGGGGCTAGAGGAGTTAAGAAGCGATAGTCTCAACGTTCAAAGTCAATATAAATATGGTTTAGGCATCTCACTATAGGGGATGTAGGAAAAGCATTCAAAAGTATGAGGGGCTAAGACAGTTACTTAAGACAATATGGCAATAGATGGTTAACAAACCTGTTCCATGCCATCTAAGGATTTATAGGATGTCATAAGAATGGAAGAGCATGATCATCATCCCAATTTTTATAAAAAATAAATGCGATGTGCAAGCATGCGGTAGTTGTAGATAAATCAAACTTCTCAACCACAATGAAAATATGGGTGTTTCGGTAATGAAACGAGGAAGTGCAAAAGACACTTAAAGTACCTGAAGATGAAGCGTTATGGAAGTCAGTAGTCAACGATCTTTAAGTTTGACGTAATCCTTTCGTAGCTGTAATTGCAATTTCTGCATCATAACACGTTAGCCTTGTCCGTGGGGCGACCTCCCGGTAAGCTCCTCCGACGCTCAAGTCAGTTGCGGATACAAAAATCAAATAATGATAATATAATGAATGCAATATGAATGACTATTAAAGGTTTGGAGATGGTAGGAATTTGTAAATGGGTGAGTTAAATGTGAATAATTGCAGAGTAATGGTAGATAAAATGAAAAGCTTAGCCTTTAATGAATTCTAAATGGGGGATTTATAGTAGCTGATGAAGGAATCATGGGGCAGTTATTTAGGGAGATCGTGGGTGACATGGAGTATAATGGAGGAAAATGTGGGTGATTATTTTAGGGTTTCAGGAGGTTACTTTCTTGGTGGCCAAGCATGGTAAATGAAAAAGTCGTAAAAGGCCTTTGACCGTAAGTAAAGGTCATCAAAGGGTCAAGGTCAACGAAATTGAAAGTCAACAGGGTATAAAAGTAATTTTACAATAAACAAATAAATAAATAAATATATGTTACCATAACATGTAGCCCCACGCATGAAGATGATGTAAAAGAAGTGTCCCAACGAAGTGAAACATCTTCCTTTATGCGGAAAAAATACTCATTTATATCCGAATAAATCAAGAAGCATCGATCTTGGAAGCATTTACTTAAATGTCCATGAAGATCAATGTACCCATAATTTGGTGGATATTCTGACGAAATGTTAAAATTGAGTTTATTAGCTTCGAATTGAGTACTCACATGTGGGATTTGGAGTCATAACGAAAAAGTTATGACATTTTCAAAAGGGCTATGTGTACAATACACCAAGTCGCAACCATTATAACTGGTATTTCCCAGGCAAGCCATTTTATGTATTATGGGGGTTCCGACTTATTTCATTCTTGGGACGATATGAATACGAAATTCAAACTGACAGCACACTTCCCATACTTCACACATGGTAGCAGCAAAACTAAGAAGCAAACCAAGAACGGTAAAATGCATCTGCAAGAATCAGTCTCACAACCTGCGATGCACAACAAGGACATCTACTCCCGAAGCCTATTTCACCACCTACTACTCCATGACACGGAAGTATATAATAACTTAGAAAAATTTTGTTGACATTTGTTTGCCATAAAGGGTCCGACTTTAATCTTACCCAGATAGCATAAATAACTTAGAATTATTTTCTCACTTGAGGGACCTTATTTTGAGGTCCGGCTTTTGCTATGACTTGACACGGTAATTAACTCGGCTACTCAAATAACACGAAATATCAAGATTTATCAGGAGTTGGACATAGCAAGTCCCAGACCAGTTACTGACATTCTTTGTTGCAGTGGCATTCCCTTGATGCAAACGTTGGATGAAATAGTTAACAAGATTGGTACTCATTCCATAGTATGCCAGTCTTTCACAACATTCATTCCCTGATTAGATACCAAAACAGTTCTATAATGTCAGACTCAAATTGCATACGAATAAGAACAAGAGTATAGTGTATTTTTTTTTTTTTTTTTAATATTTTAAGAAATCAACTCAACCAAAAGTTTAAGCTAGTGATTGAGGCTCCATAATATGTTATATACTCTAACACGCCTCCTCATACGAGTGCTCTTTGGGATAGAAGTGTGGATGCAATACATGCTCTCCTCACACCAGGCGACGACTGGCGCTGAATATTCCGCTTTAAATGAGGGGTGGTTGAGATTCGAATTCAAGACCTTTCGTCAGTTGTGACAAAGGCTCTAATACCATGTCAATGAACCATCTCAATTAAAAGCTTAGATTGATAGTTGAGGCCCCATGATATGTTTTATACTGCAACACTCCCCCTCACACGAGAGCCCTTCGGGTTAGAAGTGTGGATGAACACACTCCTCGTACTTAGCGTTAAATATTTCATTTTAAGTGAGGAGTGGTTAAGATTAAATCAATAACCTCTTATAAGTTGTCACACAGGCTATGATACCATGTCAAAGAACCAACTCAATCAAAAGCTTAAGCTGATTGTTAGGGCAGCATGATAGTTATATACTCTAACATAATATGAAATGTAAACCCAGAATGAAAAAGCAGGCCTTCCAGTTTCTAGTTTTCGTCTTGTCAGCTGGATTACCATGAACATCAACAGTGCCGTCCTTTACTACATGATTGTTTTCCAGCTCGATCATCTTACCCAATGATTAACTTCTCTTTTAACCGTCGAATGCAAAATCCTTCAGTTGTATAAAAATCAAAGCACAACCAAAAATATACTACTACTTTAATCACCCTTTTAAATTCACTACATTTTTTATTTATGATAGTCACTCCCATGCATTGTTTTTGTTATATTTATACTATTTTCATTTTTAAATAGCTACACTTCTAAAAAAAACTCTCGTAAAAAATAAAAAAAATAATGCTTCTGAAAATAAAACTCTTATTTACATATTTTCATACTTCAAGAGAAATTAGTAATCAAATTAATAGGTATTTATGTTCTTGTTTCTCTGTCAGGGTCCTGTTGATATGACCCTACTGCTTCTGTGAGTCCTATCTTCCTGAATCTTGACTGATGAGTGAGTTTGGTCCTCCAGGAAGCTAAGTCATCGTTCCCAGGGTGTTGGGTACTTTGAAGAGGTCATAGTTGTTCGTCTTGTCCTTTTTTTATGGTGGTGATTGGTGTTTCTCTTCTTTCAGGGTCTTGGTACTAAGGGTCATGTTCCAGCACATACAATTTACCCCTCAGGCCTGTTGAGTCATGGCAGAAGGAGTCAATAGGTGTGATTCTGGTTTATGTTCTTCTTTGAGTGCTCTTCAGAATTGGGGTGTCTATTTCTATAGGTTTTTTTGAAAGAAAATTTCCATTTCTTTACTTGTTTCGTATGAGACGTGTGATGGCATTGTCCCTATACATGCCCCCTAGTCCATGTGTTTTAACAGACATGCTAAAGGACATGGACTATACTCGCTTGCATCTGTGTCAGGTTTGTATCTTCAGGGTGTTGTATTTCAGGACGATGTTTGCAGGGTGTTGTGCTTCAGAACGATGTTTGTAGGGTGTTGTTTTTCAGGACGATATTGGCAGCTCCATATAATCGTTGTGTCATGGTTTGTTGAATTTTCAGGTTGCTTTGCTTTGGTAGTATTTATCTTGGGAAATAGGGGTATGGATGTGATAAAATTTAATGTTGCCCCTTTTTGTAATTTAATTTGTGACGAGAATTTTAGCTTGTTAGGGATGTTTCGACACACATTTGGTGGATTTTTCTTGACTGTCTGCGAATTAAATCCCGTGTGGACGCGTGGTGCCACTTGTGCTGTATTGTTTCATTTTCCCGCCCATTTGCTTTTTCTTTATTTCAGCGATTTCAAATTTCTTTTAATCGTGGCCGTTCATCTTCTCAACAGTTATGGTTGAGGCATTTTTTGAGAAATCTATAAATACCTCTTGGTCTTCCATTTCAAAACCTTTCTCGACTCTTGAATTTCTCTTTGTTCTTCTAGCATATTTCATTGAACTTCCGTTGCTTGTGATTTTACCGTCCTCGTGGTGCTCTTTGATCGTCTTGTTTCTTCAACGTTCTTTTTCTTCATTCTTTCTTAAGAATATGGGTAGGAGGAAAATGGTTACTGCTACTGCTATCGCTACTGACTTAACTTTCGACTTTCATTTGAACAAGTCATCCAACCAAGTTCGTAACCCATTCCCTTTGGCCAATAGGGTCGGGGACCCAGATTGGACTCGTCTTGGCTGGTTATGGGCTGAGTGGGAGCATTTGTATTGGGATGATGCTTTCCCAGCTTCAGCCTCGTTGGACTTATCTATTGAGGCAACGATGACCTTTAGTTTATTAGACGTAGATGAATCTGAAGGTAAGCGACAATAATCTATGCTTTCTGAGAAGAATTTGGACATCATGGTGGAGGGACGTTTACAATTTGTTATAAAGGATAGATTTCGATTATCCCGTGAATAAGGGTACTGGTGCCGTTTAGGAGAACCTGGCATGCATGCACACTAAGTTATTGTTACAACTTCTCTGTCTACTCACGTTTACATTCCTGTAAACTTATATCACTTCGTCTTTGGGTTACGCTTCCCTATGCATTGGTTTCTGCAGAAGGTTTTGTGTTATTACCAGCTGTCTTTGAACCAACTGATGCCTTAAGCTGTGAGGAAAATTATTTCATTCATTTGGCACTGTGAGTTCATGGGTTATCCTTTGACCCTGGATATGTTTCGATCCCTGTTCAAGATCGAGCAGGGGGTAATAAGCCTTACTACTCGGCTAAGGTAGTAAACGGGGCAACGGTGGTCGTCCCTGACTTATCCGACTTAAAGTACTACTTTGATAGGACGGTATGGGTGAGGGTCCCTCTTACAACGGAGCATCCCTACAGTTACAACCCTCATGTCTACTGGACTACTCATGTACATTATCCTCCTCTAACAATGGATGAAGTTAGGAAATTGACTCGATTGGAGAGGTTCGCCTTTCTCCACTTCCAGAGGTGGACCAACGAGTTCACTAGGCTAGAGTACGATCCTAAGTGGCTCTGCCACGAGGCAGTGCTGCGCAAGGAGCCAGCTTTATCCATGGTGGGAATGTCAACTTTCCTGACCTCTGGTAATCTTGACTAACCTTGTTTTGAGTGTGTTTCTAATGTTTTTTTTATCTTTACTCACCCTTTTCCCTTGTTATTTTCCAGTAGAACTTGGGGGGTCAGGTTCATTATACCAACCTGGGTTTAATCTCTTATGGGGAGTTCTTCAGGCCGGGTGCTTTAGAGTGTCCTAGAGATGGGAAGAGGAAGTTGTCCAATGACTACCAACTCTGGGACCAGATCTCTAAGGCCCCAACCTAGGTGACCGTGGCTGACTTCCATCAGCGTGTTGCTGAAGACTAATACTAAGATCCTCTGATGGGTAACAGGGCGGTTGCCTCCTTTGATATTGATTAGGTGGTGCTCCCTGGTAAACACCTTCAGCTCTGTGGAGTGGGTAGGGTCCCCCACTTCCAGTGTAAATTTAACGATGTGCCTGCTTGGGTGCATCCTGACTTTAACCTTCTCTCTCAGGAATTTCTAATGAAACCAGAGAGAGAAGGGTTAAGGTTACTTGCTCCGGCGATTCCAGCTCTTCCTCCTCCTCCGCCTAGGGAGGGTGAGAGGGTGTCTACTTCTAGGGCTCTTCCATCCACAGCACTTGTACCCAGGGAGATTGCTCCTTTTAAAGGCCTACCCTTGGCGAAGGTGAGGAAGAAGAGGAAACAGAGGGAGAACTGTCGTGCTGCTGTGGTTGCACCTCCCTCTCCTATCGATCCTTCTCAGTAGCGTCGAGTCAAGCAAAAGCGTGACCACTGGTCAATTGTTGTTTCTGATCCTGCCTCTTCAGGTAACAGGGTTTTGCAGGCTTACTTTTATCTGCTCTAATATCTTTTGATTCTTTTCTTCGATTAAGTAGGAAATTGGCCCATTTCTTATTGTTTTTCTTCCTTCTGTAGAAGTAACAGATGCAGCGGTGGGTGTGACTGAGGCCCCCGTTGTGTCAGTCCCCCTGCCTGTTGTGTATCTTCCCTGATAATGAGCTTGCCAACCTCGACGCCTTCATCGACGTTTCAGACGACGATGGCGAAGGTTTTCTTTTCCCTGACTTGGCTACTACACGTTCGTAAACATGTATCGGGTTTATGTTTATTTCCTTAACTTCTAGGGCGTTTAAGACTAAATCTCTCTTCCGTGTATGGTTGTGCAGTTCCTATTGTAGTAGCTGAGCCAGCTGCTGAGGTTGAGGGAGCCACGGTGAAGGATGTGGCTCCTGAGGCCACCATTCCTGAAGCTATGGTGGTTCCCCTTGCGGCCTTTGCTGCACAGGTCATTGTCGACACTCCTTCCCCTGTTCCTGCTCGAACTATCCGTCAAAGGGGTTAGGGTAAGGTTTCGACTGTGGTGGAGCACAGACCAGCAACTACTTCACTTCCTTCTCCTCTCCGTTTAGGTACTGACTTGCATTTGGAAAGTGCTTTTTGTCGGGGGTCATCTTTCTTACATTGATCTTTGTTTTCTTCATAGAGTATGTATCTAGATTCGAGGTGGGAGATGGGCACTTCTTCTGTGACGAAGCCTATTACAGACGAGGAGGTTGCCTCCTTCCTCGGGCATAACCCTTCTGAGGAGGAGGCTTATGAGCCTATCGGGCTGTTGGTGGCTGAGGGGGAAGAAGTAACGTTTGCCCCCTTTTTAAGCCAGATCGAGAATGCTGTAAAACAGGTATCTTTCTTGTCCTTCACTAGATTATGTCCCTTCTGTTTTAACGTTTGTTCCTGACTTAAGTGTGTTCTCTCTTGCAGACTCTTTGGAGTCATTATGTACAGGTAGGCACAGCCGTTCATGCTGAACGGTTGCGCCTCCTGATGCTCAATGAGTCAAGGATTAGAAACCTTCGGACTCAGGCTGCCCTCCAGCTCAGGGAAACCCAATACCAAGACTTAAAGTCCAAGTTTTCCTTGGTTTTTGAGGAGGCTGAGGCGTTGAAAAAAAGCTTTATGAGGCAGTAGCTCCTCCTGAGCTTACACAGTGAATTAAGGACTTAGAGGCCTAAGCTGCTGCCAAGGATGAGGCTTATACAAAGTTGAGTTCTGAAATAGAAGCCTTGCACGCTTCGCACCTATATGCGTCTCTCTTGGGAGACGCGCTCAAAGAGAAGGAACAACAGGTGAGCACGTGTAGTCATTTCAAAGAGAATTTCTCTCAATTGAGGTTGGAGGTGATCCAGCAGGGGGAGAGGTTTGAGGTCGAGTTGGAGGGGCTCTGGATAGAAGTGCAGCGTTTAACATATAAGTTGTATGTCCAGAAATGGGACCAAGCTGCTGCTAAGTCTCAGCTACAAGAGTCTTCCTCTTTTTTTTCAACCAAAGCTATGGAGGCAGATGAGCTTAGACGCCAAGTGGCTAATCTTGAGTCAGAGCTTGCAGCGAAAGCTAAAACTATTACTGGGCTCGAAGATCAGATACAATATCAAATGAAGGCTGTACAAGACTTGGTGAAGGCCATTGAGCCTCCTCCTCCTGTGGGTGCGACTTTCTCTATGTTCCCTACATGCGTCCAGACTTCAACCTCAGTGTTTAAAGATGCTCTTGTTAGAGCTGACCATGCTGAGAAGAGGGTTGTTGAACTTGAGGGGCAGTGTAAGGGGTATCAGCTGCGTCTCTCTGGGGTGGAGAAGGATCTTCAGGCGTCTCAGTTCCAAGTAAATGAATACATTCTTCATGCTAAAAAACTTGAGCTGGATGGTGCCAGGGAGGAACTTGCTGCAGTTCGATATGCTCTTGAGCTTGTGCTTAAAAATCGTAAGGAGCAGATTGCCAAAGTTGCCTCCTTCTACCAAAGAGATGTTGCTGTCAAAGCCAGGGTCATGATGCTCAATGCCTGTTTTATTCAATACCCTGACTTTGACTGGAGTGCAGTGAGGCGACATCTCTAGGCCCCCAAGATTGAGCGAAAAGAAAATCAGCTCAGAAAAAGTGACCCTCTTCTTTAAACCCCAGGAGGAGAGTCTCCGTCCCAGAACCCGGCCTTTTCAAGTCCTGCCTCTGCTCCTCCTTCCAAATGATTAACCTCCTCATGCTTGAGCGTCTAACTTCTTCACTTTGTATTTTGTATCTTTTGTCTGGCTACGTACATCTATTTTTTGTAAACTTGTATATTGTAATTTTTGAAGAAATAACTAGTTGATTGCTGACTTTTAGTCTTCTTTCTGTCTTCCAAGTTTCTATCCCTTCATTTATGTTGTTGTAGTCTTGTAAGCAGTTATTCTCATGCCAATATATGCCCTCTAGCTCATGTACTTTAGTTTAGGCTAAATGGTATGCGGTAGTTTTGTAGTTATTCATAGTTACTGTCTCCTTCAAGAGTTATAACCTTGGTATGTTAACTAGAATTTATACAATTGTAATCTAAGCAGGTTGGACTAGTGCTTGATTCTCTTCAAGGTGTAACAAATCTGTCCTGAAGGGTGTTAACCTAAGGATTATTAACCTTTACTGTTCTGACTCTAAGACATTCTCTTCAGGGTACTTAGAATAACTTTCCTGTAGAGATGCTTGACCCAAGGATGGCGAAAACCTATTTGGCAAAAGGAACTATCTTATCATGGCATTAAGTAGCTTTCCTGTTAAGTGTTTGTCCCAAGAAAAATGAGCCAGAATTACTTTGAACTTTTGGCGCTGAACTGGTCTGATGACAATCAATACCTTAGCGTCTTTCTGAACTGAAAGCCTTTTATTTTCAAGGTTAAGGTAATAGGTTTCATTAACCCAGATCTCCTGTTAAACAACATCCTGAACTTTTATCCTTAGATTCCCAAAGTCGGAATGGACCCGCAGGTCGTATTCTTAGTACAGCTCATATAATATTACACATGCTGGAAATCAGTTTGATTCATTAAAAGATCACAAAGATCACATTCATTACAAGAAGAAAATCTACATTACAATAGAGTTACACGTACTATTTCTTTAAGACTCTAGAGTTCCAATTGTGTCTGAATTCTTCTTGTCTAGGATTTTTTAACTTAAAAGCCCCATTGCCTAAAACTTGAGTTACAACATATGGTCCTTCCTATGTTTCAGAGAGTTTTCTGCGGTCTTGAATCTGGGCAACTTGTGTATATCTCAGGACCAGATCTTCTACTTGGAAAGTTCTTTCTCTTGTTTCTTTAACCCCATTCTGATAGGCGGCCATTTTCAGGGAAACTTCTTCTCGTGTTTCTTTAATAAGTTCTAGGTCCAACAGCGTTGACTTTAGGTTTTCTGTCTCCTCATAACATTGAGTGCACAGGTTGGGTACGCCACTTTCTACAGGAAGTAGAGCCTTTGTACCGTATACCAATATGAACGGGGTCTATCCTGTCGCTTCTTTGGGAGTAGTTTTGAGCGACCATAGTACATCATACAAAACTTCAGACCATCTACCCTTTGCTTCATCGAGCTTTTTCTTTAACCCATTCAGGATGTGCTTGTTAGCTGCTTCTGCTTGACCATTGCATTGAGGATTGCAGACTGACGAATATGCAACATTGATCTTGAAGTCACAGAGATATTATCTTAAGGTGCTACAGTCAAACTGTTTTCCATTATCTATTGTCAAGATGATAGGTAATCCAAACTTGGTGATGATATGTTGTCATATGATTTCTTCAGGGGTGAAACACTTCAGCAGAGGACCAATTTTGGCCACTTTATGCAGTTTGTTATTGATGACTGCGAACTGTGGTGCCAGGTTTTTTATTTTTTTGGCTCTGTTGGGATCCTCTGGCAGTTCACCTTCTTCCTTGTACTTCAGCATCTCTTCCATCCATAAAGAGAGGTTCTGTCTGTCAATGGCAAAGACTGAATTCGCATCTTCATGAATTGCGCTTTGAGGTTTTACCTCCACAAGAACAGACCTTTTCATCTCATGCTGGCTGGTGCTTCCTAATTTTGAAAGGGCGTCAGCCTGCTCATTTTGGGACCTGGGGAGTCTCTCCACTTCAAAGCCTTCAAAACATGTAATCAGGCTTTTGGTTTTCGCCAGGTATTTCTGTATCGAAGGCTCTCTAGCCTCTTCCTAGGATCTAATTAACTACCAACTGGGACTAACATGCTTGGCTTCTAAGCCTCTGGAGAGTTGTAGACCTGCAATTGCTGCTTCGTACTCAGCTTCATTGTTTCCTGATTCATCATCATGAGAGGGCCTAGGGTCTACTTCAGTTGTTCCCTTTTCCCTAAAAGTTAGGACTGTCCCTAAATCTCCTACTGCTTCTACTATACACATTCTCTTATTCCTTTCCTCCTTTCCTTCTTCTTCTGGTCTAGCTCTTTGCTTGTGGGTTCTAACAGCTTTTATCATTTTGCATGTCCAGGGCATCTACTGAGAACCTCTGGCTCTACCCACTTTTCCATTTTTTTCCTATAAATAAGAGTGTTTGATGGAAGGAGGAAGGGATACCCGTTATGTCCCCCAAGAACTTTCTGCCCAAGATGCAATTATACCTTGTTGGGGCATGAATGATGTAAAAATCCTATCGGCAGGTAATGGCGACTCCTTTTTGGTCCTCGATGGTTACAGACAAGGTGACCTTCCCTTCAGATCTCATTGACTCTCCTGAGAAACCAACTATGGGTGTCGTTGCTCTTACCAAGTGTTGGCTTTTAACATCCATCATGTCCCAACAGCTCTTATTGATCACATTTACCTTTGCTTCTGTGTCTACCAGGACCTTGTAGACTGGCCGTTCTGAAATTTCTACTACCATGAACAGGGGATCAGAGTGAGAAAAAGAGATTCCCTTACCATCTTCCCTAGTAAACGTCATATCAGGGCATTTTGGTATTTCAGTTCCTTCGTGAACTTCAAAAATCCTGGCTGTGGGTTGGGTAACAGATTTGAAATGTGCCTCTCCGTCAGTTATGCCCCCAGATATTTCGAAGATCATGAAGATAAGCACTTTCTTTTGCCTGTTGGCTTACCTTCATCTTGGTTTTGACCTGGATTCCTCTTGTTCTCAGCTTCTATCTTGCTTTTCTGTTCATCGTTCCACTTTACATAATTCTTGAAGTAACCTCTCTAGATCAGGTCTTCCAGGTTGTTTTTTTGGCTCCTGCAAAATTTTGTGGAATGTCCAGGACTTCCATGAAAGTCACATAATTGATTCAGGTTGTTTACTGACCTGTGGGATGGAGGGGGTCTATCCCACAACCTGGAATTCTAGTGGAGGTGGAAAATTTGCGCCCTAGGGGAGTTAATTGGGCAAGGGTGCGAAGTGCAGGTCTCCTGGTTTCATCTTTGCGATTTCTTCCTGTATCAGGTCCTTTTGCCCTATTCCTCCTGTCCTTATCATTCTGAAAACGACCAGGGTGTGAATCTCTATTGTTGCTGTAGTTGTTGTTGTTGTGGTTGCTATGGTTTCTTTTCTCATGTCTTTCTCCTCTAAGACCAGCATTAATATGTCTAAAATTCTCTGAGGCTGTGAACCTCTCTACTCTTTCTCTAACATCATCTATGTTGTGAATGTTTATCCAACCATCATCTTCCTTGAATCTTCTGCCATCGTATCTTTCATCATTCAACCCTGACCTGAAAACCAAGAGAATGATGGAATTTTCGTGATTGGTAACGGTTAAGCACACTGTGCTAAATTGTGTGATGTATTCATTGAGTGATTCCTCCTTTCTTTGCCTGCATTTCATCATCTCAATAGACTGTTTGGGTCGCCTGACTAATAGTGCATATTGATTCATAAATCTCGCTGCTACATCATCAAAACTAGTGAAGGAACCCTCAGGGAGGCACTAAAACCAAGTCTGAACTAGCCCTGTCATGGTAAGAGCGAAATTTTTGCACCAAGATGCGTCACTGTGAGATCCTAAAGACATGTGTCCCTGATAGGCGTTGAGGTGCTCTGTTGGATCTGTACTTCCATCGTATCTCACTTATCCAGGTAGCCTTACCCGGTCTACTAGCACACTTACTATTTCAGGGGAAAACGGTGAGGTGCTCAGGGTCTTTGGCTGCTTCTCTCTGTGGGCCCAACCTATCCCAAATGTTAGAGCCTTTGGATCCTAGCCTGCTGTGTATTCCTCTCTTTTATCTTGAAGATGCAGCGGACTCTATTGGTATATAGCTTTTTAGGTTTCTTTGAGCTTCTTGTTTAGGGACAGAGCTAATTTTCATTTGGCTCCTGGTTTGGGTCTGGGGATTAGTGATCTGTCGTCGAGAGCCTAGTTTCTATTTTGTAAGGATAATTCTAGGCCCCAATCTGCCTTTTACGCTGCAAGTCCTGTGTTTCGCTTCTCCATGTTAAGTGGCACAAGGTTTTTTTTCTGTCTTATCCTTCTCATAGAGAGGATAAGGAATAGGGTTACTCAGTGCTACGTGTTTAGGTGGGGGAGTTATGACTGGGTTGCTCCGAGCGATAATAATCGCCTGGGTAAGACCGTGTGCTAAGGTTGCCATTTCTTCTGATGTCAGGCCTCTACTAGGAGGAGTAATTAACTCATGTCTCATGAGAGGAGGTGCTTTCACCACAGAGGGTATTGCTTCGTCATCTTCTGATTCTTGTGCACCCATGACAACAACCGGGTTGTGGGTGGGAATGAGGATGGGGATGGGATTCCAATCTTGTTCATAGTGAGGGTTTGAGTCGCTGATATAACAAGGCTCTTGAGAGAATAAGGGTTATGAAGCTAGTAAAGCTTTTAAGGAATCTGAGATATCTTTTCGTGAGAGAATAATGCTCGGGTTTCAGTGTAAAAGTTGTCGTACCTTTGGTGATGCATGGCATCGTATATTTATAGTGTGGGCCTTAGGAGAGGTTTCCCAAAACTCTAATGGCAGTTTAGGCTTTTAACTTAATGGAATCTTTCTCGAGATTAGTAGAGAGAGAAATAGAATATTTCGTAGGCCTACGTAGCGCTTGGTGGATTGTTGATCCTTACACCATGGTCCCCCCTTCTTGTCTTTTAGTACACCTATATGGGTAGGGTATGAGGTAGGTGTGCTGTTTTGTCTTATACAAGTGTTGACAGCTTTTCTGCACATAACTACAGTTGCCTCCTGCCACGTTATCGTTTCCGTTGTCATCATTCTACAAGGTTAACCATTCTGTAGGTATTTATGTTCTTGTTTCTCTGTTAGGGTCTTTTTAATATGACCCTACTGTTGTTGTGAGTCCTATCATCCTGCATCTTGGCTGAGGAGTGAGTTTAGTCCTATTGTCCTGGATGTTTTCCAGGGAGTCCCCATCATTTTTGGGGTTGAATAAAATCATATTTGGCCATAACCGAATAATGTGAGAAATCCATTTGTCCGCAACAATGGTGAAAATTCGGCCCATTCGAACTCTATAATAACTCGGCTGGTCCATGCCTTGACATAACTTGGCTGACTTCGAACTTCACATATCTCGATATATCCGAATCATGAACAACTCGGCTGGTCTGATTTTAATAATGATTCGGCGGGATTCGTGGAGATTTTTAGCAGATTATCATTAAAATCAACTCATTTTAGGGATCCGACTTATATGTACTTGTCGGACCAAACGTTACCATAATGCAATAAATTGTAGAAGCTTGATTGTGGTCACACTCGGCTCCTCGAGGCTTGTAGCCTGGTCAAACTACGATAGTAATTCGATACCCCACTATTTCGGCATTCAAGTTAACTGAATTGCTTGAAACTTGTCAACAATTTTCCCATTTGAATTCGGCGATGCCTCAGTGTGGCTTTTGTATAACCCAGCTAACCTTGTGAGAATAATCAAGATAACTTGAAAAATTTAATGGACCACCCTTATATATATATATATGGGTCCGACATTAAATAATAACTCGGCACATATGTAGTTTTCAGGTCGGAAGGATTTACCCAGTTGTCTGTCAGGTCCACCCTTTAATTAATTTCAAGAGAAAGGATCCAACTTTAACATGTGATTAAGTCTTCAGATGGGATTAACTCGGCTAGGAGTTTTTGGGCACACATGAAATTTGTAGTTGGACTCAAATAAATACTGTATTATATCTATTGAATATAAATATTCAATTAATCATAAATTGTACAAGAATATTGGTGGGACTCTAATCTCGTATAAATACACTCTTCACTTATGTTTTTATTTGTGAGCTCATATCTTACTTATCAATGTTTTTTTATGTAAATATTTTATGACTTTATGAGAGCTTCTTGCTCCCTGCTTTCATCATTGTATATGACATATGTGCATGAAGTCGGTGTAAACACTTCTAACCGCCATTATACACAATTCTTGAACATTCCTTGACTTATGATGATGATGCCACATCATCCGTTACTAGAATCTGCTCTATACATATCTCCAACATTAATTTGTTTGTTAATGTCATATTTTATTTAATTTTCTATTATTTTTTAGATTATTTTAACAAGTAATTCATGAACTCCTTTCATGATAAACTTTAGACTCTTGTAATAATTTTGCAATATTTTATGTAGGATTCGGGTCCGACTTCAAATAAAATCAAATTAAAATCATGCCCGATATAAACACTTAAAAAAGTTTTACTCTTATTTCATTCTTCGGGCTAAAAAGTGGGTCCGACTTTTTGATAACACGGACAAGCTCATGGATATGAAATATATGACAAAACCATGCAATGGGATTCGGCTACTCGATGACAAGGATCGTCTCATCGCATCCGAATGCTCAACGTCACGGAAACCAATTAACAAATAACTCGGCTCTTGTAAAATACTTAACCATATTTTGTGATATTCAAATTGGCCAACTCCATTTTGGAGTCTGACTTTTTTATGTCCCGGCCATGGGATGACACGGCAAACCCAATGCTTAGAATAATTTGAGATTTTCAAATTAAATCTTCAAATAAGGGTCCGACTTTTCAATAGTGCCGACATGATGATGACTCGGACGTAACTCCATACTTAGAAAATATTTCGCATATTTCATCTTGAATGTCAAAAATAGGGTCCTACTTTCGTAGAAAAGTCGGACTAGGAATATATAAATAAAGATCAACACTTAGAATTTTTTGCCCCAATCAATCTTTTGGGCTAAAAAGAGAGTCCGACTATTCTATGAGACGGACAACATGATTTTTCCAACTTTCTATACTTCAAAAAAATAAGTTCCAATTAGGAGTTTGAGTAAATATTGATTCCGGCTTTATGATCTATAAAATTCTCACAATGATATGGCTTATCATACACACTTAGATAAATTCACCCTTATTCCAACCTTAGGGAACTAAAAAAGTCATGAGTTTTGTAGAGCATCAAAAAAGATGTATGATGACACATTCAAATCTTAGATAACATGGGTCATTAATGCTCGGATCGAGTCTTCTATGAGGCGAGTGAATTTGACACTTGACCAAACTAACCCCATTTTTCCTTTAAGGCTAAAATGAACTGTCCGAATCAACAAAGCCACAGAGGTCTAAAAAATATTTAAAATTTTTTACATTCCTTTCATAATAGAGATAAAAATGGGGTCTGTCTTCTCGATGACCCAGCTACAATGGGTGATAACTAAAAGGGTTATGAGTTCATTTGACCCCGTAACATTAGCATCACGCATGAAGAGTGATAGAGGAGGAAATTTAATGTAATGAAAGCATGAATCTTTATGCGGAAAAGAATCATACCTCGTTAGGCACATACCTGGTGGAAGCCTTATAAATTGTAAATATTTTGTCTTTGAGCCACTTTTGATGATTCGGCCTTGGAGCCACATATGATGATCCGACATTTGAGCCAAATATAACGATTTGGCCGAGTAGTCAATCATCTAGGACTTCTTGATAAGGAATCATACTAAGTGAATCCTTTGAAAGAATTGATGAATGTTCGGATCGGACATAGGTCCGCTTTGCCCAGTCGTCAATCACCCAGGACTTATGATAAGGATTTTAATTTCCTTTGAAAATTGGATTTAGCAAGATTTGCAATCCGAATGCGAAGTATCATGATGATACAGAAATCAAATCAAACTATAACTGAAAATAGAAGTATTATGATGATACGTACATCTGAAGGCATAGATAATTCAGAAAACTAATGAACTCAATACTTAGTAAACAAACAACTAATAAAAAATGGAAGCATCATGATGATGAGGCTATTCAAATGAAACATAAATAATTCGGAAATCATAATGATCCTTGATAACTGATGATTGAATGAAGTATTACTTTAGATGTTCTCCCTTTCATAAACGTTGCAACTTCTTTCCTTCTGAATCTTCTGAGATGCTCCAGGAGCCCCGTCATGCTTTAATGTATTGATAAGGCATTGACGAGCTTCCTTCTGATCTCCCTTCAGGATTCCCACCTTTCCATCATCCTTCTCAAATTATAGCAAGAGTTAATGTGGAGAGATAATCGCCTTTAACTTGTTGATAGAGGAAGTCTGATGATAGCATTCTAGGACGAATTAAGATCGACCACAATAAAGCAAATCAACATTGTTTCGCAACTATCCTTTTCCCCAACACAAATTGGAAGTATGATTTTTCTAACGGGTGAAACTCGGTCACCTCCAAAGCCAATGAGGGGTTTGTCAATAGTAAGTAGATGTTTTTCCTCAAACTTCATCTGCTTAAGACAATTCATGGTGATGAGATCAATAGTGCTTCTAGTATCAATGAGCACTCACCTAACTTTCATTTAGCCTATTTTGATTGTTACTACAAACATATCAGTATGTGATTGTTGCAGAGGCTGTGAGATAGTAGCATCAAACTTCATCACGGGGCCACCCAAGGTTGATTTAGGGGGGCCCTTGAGTAAAGTATGGACACTATTTTTTTGCAGCTTTAAGAGTTGGGTACTCTTCAGAAAAACCTCCTACTATCATGTTGATATGTCGCGGGTATCATTGGAATTATCATGTTGATATGCCGCGGGAGATTTATGCCTTGGACAGTATGGCCTTCTCTCATTGTCACTACAAGAGCCATACTCCTTCCGATTCAAGAACCTTTCTAGTTTCCCTTCGTCGGAAAGTTGATGCAAGATTCTTTTGAGTTTGCGGCATTGTGACAAAGTATGCCCATGTTCTTTATGATAGTTACACCACATGTTCTTTGTGACAAAGTATGCCCATGTTCTTTATGATAGTTACACCACATGTTCGTTGTGACTGCATTTCTTTTATTAAGGCATTTAGAGCAACTAACTCTTTCAAGTTTGTCACTTCCAGAGCAGCTTCTTTAAATTTTTGGAGATAAGTGGAGATAAACTCCCCTTTCTCTTGTGTGATACTCAGAAAATGGAAGTTGGATTTCTCTTGTCTTTTTGATGCTACAAAATGGTTTACGAACTTAGTCTCCAGTAGGGCAAAGGTGTAAATGTGGCCCACTGGAAACGAAGTGTACCAAATCAATGCAAGACCAGTAAGCGTGGTTGGAAAGAACTTACATAATAACACGGGATTAGTGGTGTACAGTAGCATCAATTTTTTGTACGCCATTATATGTTCTTATGGGCAATTAGTTCCATCAAAGGGGGCCATATTTGGAACTTTAATTTTAACTGGATTAGGGTTGGCCAACACTTCAACGGATAACGGGGAATTTATCAACATAGGGGCCTCATCTGGGCCGCCTCGGCTAAATTCGTCCCGCGGAATTGTGATGGGGCTAGCAGGTTGGCTTGATCATGTAAGTCGCGTCATCTTTCGTTCCTCTCGTTTCTTATCAATGAGGGATTGAACGCTTTCTAAAATTTGTTGCCTCTTATTTTCTAGGTAGGTGCGAGCGTCTTGAGTCGCAGTTTTGGATTCACCTTCTTCCTGCCTTTACTTAAATTTTTAAGAATCTTAGACCTCTCTCTTCGTTTTATGTTGCTTTTGGTGGAGCGCGACATTTTGGTGTCCCCATCCTCATATTTATGGGAACTTGAGACATCTTTATGAGGTTCGATCCGTACCTTGAGATTTTTTATTTGACCTGCCATGTCGGTCAATATCTGCTGCTGGGTAGCGGCGTTATTGGCAGTTACAACGGCGCGGAGTTGCTCAGAGAATGCGGTTGTGAGATTCTGTGCCAGCATGTCCAAACCTTGGCGAGTCACGACTTGATTATTTGCCTGACCCGCTGAAGTATTTGTATCTGTGTTGTGTACAGTGGTTGTTTGTGTAGGATTCTTCTTGGAACCCATTGATTTTTGTTCTGGTTAAGTATTTATAACGCTTCCCCACAAACGGCGCCAAACTGTTTCGAGAATGAAACGAGGAAGTGCAAAAGACACTTGGAGTACCTAAAGATGAAGCGTTATGGAAGTCGGTAGTCAACGATCTTGAAATTTGACGTAATCCTTTTGTAGTTATAACTGCAATTTCTGCACCACAACACGTTAACCTTGTCCGGGGGGCGACCTCCCCGGAAAGCCCTTTCGACGCTCATGTCAATTGCGGAGACAAAATTTACCAAATGATAATATGATGAATGCAATATGAATGACTATTAGAGGTTTGGAGATGGTAGGAATATGTAAATGGGTGAGTTAAATATGAATAATTGCAGAGTAATGGTAAATAAAATGAAAAGCTTAGCCTTTAATGAATTCTGAAGGGGGTACTTATAGTAGCTGATGAAGGGATCATGGGGCAATTATTTAGGGAGATCGTGGGTGACATAGAGTATAATAGAGGAAAATGTGGGTGGTTATTTTAGAGTTTCAGGAGGCTACTTTCTTGGTGGCCAAGCAAGGTAAATGAATAATTCGTAAAAGACCTTTGATCGTAAGTGAAGGTCATCAAAGGGTTAAGGTCAATGAAATTGAAAGTCAATATAAAAGTAATTTTACGATAAACAAATAAATAAATGTTATCATAACAGTGGGGAAGAGTGATTGAGAGAACAATAAGACAAGAGATGATTATCAAAGAGAACATATTTTGTTTCATGTCAGGGAGATCTAATAATGAGTTTTCTATGTCGTAGGAGGTGGTGAAGTATATAAAGTGAAATAAGGATTAAAATATTTGGTGTTTATCGATTTAGAGAAGGCTTATAATACAATACTACGTACCATCATTTGGGATAGTCTCGAGGCTAAGGGTATTTCATGACGTATATTAAGACCATACTGGACATGTATGATAGAGTCCCGACTAGAATCCAGACACTAGATGGAATCATGGAGCCTTTCCTAGTAAAAGTAGGTCTACATCAAGGTCGACATTAAGCCATTTTATTTTCACTACAATTATGAATGAGATCTCCAAATATATATGGGAAACTGCGTCGTGATGCAGATTTTTTTTGTTGATGATATTGTGATAGTAGAAAAAACTAGAGAGGAGGCTAACATAAAATTAGAGGAGTGACGGGTAATTTTAGAAGGTAAAAGGTTGCATATTAGTCGTATGAAAACAGAATATATGATAGAGCAGGATACTGAGCCCGATGTGACTATTAGAAAACTTATATCTCAAGTACAACCAAGTTAAAGTATTTAGGATCGGTTATCAAGAGTGATGGGGACATCATTAAAATGTAACTCATCGAATACAAGCAGGTTGGCTAAAGTGGAGAGTAGTCACAAGGGTGTTTGGTGATAAGAAATTTCCCTTTAAGTTAAGAGGTACATATTACCGAGTTGCAATCAGGTTAGCATTGTTATATGGGACAAAATATTGGCTCATGAAAACGTCTTTTGAACAGAAGATGGACGCAGTAGAGATGTGAATGTTGAGGCGGATGTGCAGGTACAGAAGAATGGACGAAGCAGAAAGGTTGTCTCATTATGGGTAAAGTTGCGTGAAAAAAGTTTGACATGGTTTGGACATGTGAAGAGAAAGACTATATCGATGCATCGGTGATGATGGTGCAATGCCTCATAGTGGCGGGCAAGATAAGTTAAGGTAGACCCAAGAGAACATGGGAGGAGCAAACAAAGATCAACTTGCATGAGCTGGACCTCTAAGGACCTGACGAGAGATTTGAGTAGTTGAAGTATTTGAATCCGTATCTTACACTTTGGGTTGTTTCCTTCCACTTATTTTTCTCTGTCCTAGTAAAATTTTTCTAATACTTTTTCTGTAATTTTCATTTTTAATGGCTCAGCACTAGCTCAACTTGTGTTGTGTTTTGCAAGTTGCTTTTCTCATGCGGTGTTGGTGTGACTCATCTCTCTCTTTGCAAGGCTCTCTTTCTTTGGGGCTTAATTGGTTGCATGCATTCCTCTTTTCCTTCTATTTTGAAAGGTACGGGTATGGTTTGTCCGCTATCTTTCCCCCCACCCTAATTTTGTGCGAAAATAATAAGTTGATAACTATAACTCTGATTAAATTAACTACAGAACTATCTAGCGTTTATTGTAAAAATAAACAAATAATGAATTTAGCATATTGTTCGATGTGGAATAATTTCAAATAAAATAAGTTTCCATTAACTTTAGAGTCAAAAACAAGTATTTTTAGGGCATTAGTAAGGAAAAAATTTCTTACGTGAACATTGAATTTTACTTAATTTTGTGATACTGAATAAGCTAAGCCTTTATATTATGTATAATAATTAATAGTAAAATCAAAATAAAATATAATAAGTTGTGTATATGATTTGATAGATTGGGCTTTACCCCTATTCACAACTAAAATAAATTTAATTAATATACAACTTAAAAATAATGAAATCACTTAAGAGTATTACTTCCTCTGTTCTGAAACACTTGTTACATTTTGATTTTGGGCACTATTTATCGTTCAAACTTATTTTATATATTGCGGCTAATATGTAAGTAAAAATATAGTCAAGTGAAATCTTATTTGAATTGTCTAATTGTATACTTTTATAATGTTAATTTTTATAATTTTAGATCTGTATAATTCGACATATAAATAAAAAAAATACATTATTAATAAAACGGAAGAAGTAGTAGTTTTAAATAGCGAATTATTAGTGCCCTTAATAATGGATATTTTTAAAAAAAAAATATTTTGATGATTCTTATGGATTACACTTACGGATGTTGGATCAAATCTCAGTATCGCACGTGAACATGAATAATCAGTGAATTTGATTGATGGAATGTTAGCTAATTAAGGAAGGTCGCGTACATATATTGTCAATATCCATTGATTCTGTAAAATTTGGAAAGTAAGCGTGGAGCGGTACTAAGCTCGGCTGAAGTAAGGATTTTAAATTAGGGAATAAATTGTTGATATACTAGTAAATTATTTATTATATAAAACTATTAAATTATGAAAATTTTAAAATTATATATATTGAAATGAACTTAAGTTATAACAAAAATCATATCAACAATTAGATTGAAGCATTCTTATAATGACTCCTTTTGGAAAGAAAATGTATTTTTGACGTCATATATTTGCCTACTAAATCTCCAAAATAACATTATTAAAATTAAGATAGCAAAAATATAAACACACATACTAAAAAGGATGATGTAAGACCATCTCTAATTGAGTCGGCCTATTATATAATTTGTAAAATATTATAAGTAAGCATTAAGAATAATGTAAGTAGACATTTAAAATATTGAAAGTAGGCATTAAGAATACGGTAACTAAGTATTAAAGATAATCTAAGTACACATTAAGAATATGATAAGTAGGCATTAATCTTTAATGGACTGAACTTGAGATACATCTCTCAAAGAAAAGGTC